>NW_007727721.1:46672-62002 GCF_000696425.1 Galeopterus variegatus | reverse complement strand
ACATTCTAGAATGTTGTTGTGAAGCAGTTGGGAGGGAGGGGGAAAGGGGAAAGGGGAAGAAAATGGGATGGAAGGAGGAGGGGTGGGAGTAAGGCTTTTGTCACCCAACGACATTCCCACAGGGGAGACCGGGGGGGGCTTCCAATGGTGGCTTGGTCATTGCCAGTCTGCGTGCAGGTGTCAGGGGGTGTGGTAAAAGCCCATGCCTCCCACCATCCCAGCTCTGGGATCCGAGGCCCTTCTTGCTAAGGCTTGTTGTTCATTGCTGGGCTGGTTGCATGTGTTGGGGGGTGTGGTCGAGGCCCTCCTCCCTGGCCCCCCATGACCACTGCTTGGGAGAGCTGGTGGGGGGGATCTTGAGGTGGCTGGTGGTCACTGCTGAGCTGGCTGCAGGTGTCAGGGGGGTGTGTCTGAGGCCCAAGGCCCCCCGCCACCCCAGCTAGGGTGATCCCAAAGCACTTACTGTGGTGGCTCAGTAGTAGCCACTGGGCTGGCTGCAGGTGTTGGGGGGGCATGGCCGAGGCCCTCATTCCCCACCCTTGGGATTGGTTAGGGGTGTTGGGGGGCATTGTTGAAGCCCCGGGTTATCCCTTCTTTCTGGCTTGGTAGCCCAGGGGACACCTGGACCTTCTAGGTGTTATAGGTGTTCTTTGGTGAAATGAGACATTTACTACTTAATATCACACTTTGTCTCTGGTTGAAGGTACTTTGTTTTTTCTTTCATTTCTGTGTTAGATTATTTGCTGTTCCCACCACTTAAACTCTGTGCTGGAACTAATTTGTTGTCCTTTGCTTACTTCTAAAATGGGGGAACTTCCTGTGGGGACCAGTACTTTAGCTGTGTGGTTTAGCTAGATTGCTGCATTGCAGCTGGTTCTCTGGGGAAGGCTTTTTGCACAGCTCCGGTTTTTTTTTTTTTTTTTGTCTTTTTCTGTGTCTGGCAATGGATCGCAACCCTCAGTGTCGCCCCCGTACCGGACCGGGACCAGCAACGGGATCACAACCCTCGGTGTTGCTCCCACACCTCGCTAAGCCAGTGAGCGGGAACCGGTCTGTATGTGGGATCTGAACCCTCGGCGGGAGTGCCGCCGAGCTTCCCAAGCAGAGAACTACAGCAGTGCGCCACCGGGCCGGCCCCACAGCTCAGGTTTTAAAGGTTGATTTTACAGATATGTCCCCGGCCTCAAGAGATCCAGTGCACCTGGGTTGTATAGAAACTCTGGTCTGAGCCTGAGTCTTTTCATCAAACTGTACACCCTGCAGATCTGTATTCCTGACCAGTCTCCTCTGAGTGGTCCTATGCTGATTGAGGGGCAGATCAGCTGTCCTTGCTGTGCCCCCGTGTTTCCCCAGTAGGCCCATCTCCCCCACGGCTCGTGCTCCAAACACTTCCCATAGGGTGAGCCATGCACTGGTCCCTTGCGATGACTCACCAGCTTCTTTTTTTTTTCCTTTTTTTTTTTTTTTTTTTTTTTTTTGTTCCTTTTTTTTTTTTTTGTCTTTTTTCATGACCGGCAACGGATCGCTGAGTGCCTCCTTTTATTCAATTGTTGTGGCTCCTTGGTCCTATGTGGGTCCACGGGAACCCTATTAGTGGTATTGCTGGCCTGGGGGTTAGCAAGGCCTTCTTCTCCCCTGCAGCCTCCATGCAACTTCATCCAGAGGGCACACCTGTGGCTTTTGTGGGCTCCTGCTCAGTGCTCTCAGCAGCTCCAGCCTGGACATGGCTGGGGATCGAAAGAGTCAGAGCAGTTTTTTTCTTTCTCTCATTGCAGTTTCTCTTGCCTTCATGCACTCCGTAGGTCTCTCCTCCTCTTCCCCTGAGTTCTAGTGGCCCCAGCTTGCAGTCAGAACAGTTTTTTTCTTTCTCTCATTGCAGCTTCTCTTGCCTTCATGCACTCCGTAGGTCTCTCCTCCTCTTCCCCTGAGTTCTAGCGGCCCCAGCTTGGCTGCAGTTGATTTGTGGGAAGGAGTAATTCTGGAGACTGTCTTTTATTCATCTTTTATATCTGTTCTTTCTAAGTAAACATATATCCTAAACATCACTTATTTCCCCCAAAGAGAACATATTTGATGTTTATAATGCTAATTATGAGCTTTCTGTTACATATTTGCTTAGTAATGTATAATGAGCTTATATAGATTCTCTGAGTATGAATTCCTGATCAAGGGTCTTCAAATGCTAATTAAATCTGAATTGTTTATTCCTAATTAGGTGCCTACAAATGCAATCTAACCATCCTTAGGGAGTAGGTTAAAATCAATTAAACAACATACAAATGCACACACACATACACACACACTTTTTTTTATGTCCTGAGTTATCTTATATTTCAGACAGACAGAGTGGATACGTTTGGTCAAAAAGGCAAGTGTAGCCATGGTACTGGACAGTGGCTAGAAAATAGGTACAGGATACGGCCAGTGCTCAGAGGGCTTGGCAGTACCAGCAAAAGGCAATAGAAGTCCAGGTGAACTCAAGAATAAGATGAAAGCAATAAAACATCAGCAGTAACCAAACTAGGGGGATTTCAGATCAGACACTTTGTCCAAATGACAAGTGAGTATCCTCAGGTCTCACTGTGGCTCTGAAAACCCTGTCACTCCTCAGACCTTGAATTCTTAGATTTTTTTTGTTGCTGCTTGAAGTCTAAAGTGCCATGAATTGGCTATCAGATTCCTCAAGCTACACAGGACTTGTCAGGGATGTTTTGTAATTTGTGGTTTTACCTTGTGGCCATTTCCATGTTTCACGTGATTTCTGAGATTTCAATGTGCCATTGCATTTTGAAAAATAAATAAATAAATAAAATGAGAGTATAATGAAACACACGTTTGTTAAAAAATTACTGATTGTTTCATATGTTGGATTGTGGAGTCAATTTAAGACTTTATACTCATTACTGAATGTTAAAATGTTCTCAGTTGGAGCTCACTATAGTAATAAATTTGAATTTGTATTTAAATGTACCACAAACCTTGAAAAAGAAGCAATATAAAAATCTTATGCAAACATCTCAGTTGTTTCACCATATATGTCCCCAATAAAAATATAATTGGTTGCCTAGACAGTTACTTATGGTATGCCATAAACTGACACTATAAAAACTGTTTTCTCTCAGTTAGAAGCTTGCTGTGTGTTGCATCATAATTTTCACTGACAATGATAAATCAACATATTTTATAATAATTATTTATCCCATTACAATTTCAAATGACAACATTTAGCATACTAAAACCTAATAGCTACAGCTATCACCCACAAAGAGCTGACATTAGAGTTAAGATATTAAAAACAAAATCTCCAAAATACCTAACATATTTTAATATTCAGAATACTTACATATAGCAAATTTTCACATTTATAATGTAATGTATTTTACATTATATGTTATATTGTTTCATTATTAAAATAATTGCTTGAATGAAAATTACAGAGGCAAGAACATTTTTTGAATCTGTTACTCAAATGTTACTTCCACCCCACTAGCAGGCGATCAGCTTTCCTTTGGGTACATTTCTTAACCATTGCAGCCTCTTGACTCAGAGATTCTTTTTTTTTTGTCTGGTTAGTTGGACTATTTGAAACTCTCTCAACTATACTCATTTGACGGAAGATGACAGCAAAGATGTTTAGGAGTTTTATTTTGTAATTATTTGTTTTGGACATTTGGCTTACTGTCCCCTCAGTGCACACACTTTACCCAGGACAGTCTAGAGGAGGCACATTCAAACTATCTCTACACATTTTAACCAGTAGTTCCAGCTGGAACCAGTTGTCACTTCTGCCCACAGATCGTACTGCTATGTCTATCCAGTTAAATAGGTCAACACTTTCTTGCTTCAGGATGGTTGTTTCTGATAAAGAAAAATATTATTCAAAACACTTGTTCAACTGGTAAGGCAGGCTTTATTCAGGATTGTCGTGATAGTGTGATGGGGTTTTTGCAAGTAGGAGAGAGAAATTGGGCTCAACTTAAAATGTAATAAAGAAAAGTGGGAATTTTATAGCTAAGGGAGAGGAAGTCAGTGGATGGAAAATTACTAAGAGGAAACACCAGGGGTCAGAGTGTGTTCTACCTGAACAGACCTAACAGGCCAGGGTGATAAGATAATTCCTGGGGGATGATGATGGATGAAAATTTTGATCGGGTATCGTGAGTGGGGGATTTTGGATAAATTGACATAGGACTTTTGCTAAAATTGAGCTTTTGGGGGACATGCTCAAGAGTGGAGCCTAGCAGAGCTCAGAGGAGCCTAACTGAAGTTCGGTCAAAGGAGAGAATCTCTGTAGTTTCCCAATACTCGGAATCTAACTCTGTAATTTGGCTCCAAATGTTTACCTAAACTCTTTTTTTTATTTTTGAATAATACTGTTCAAGTTAATTTCAAAGAGGCTCCTTAGCCCTCAATTTGTTATGTTTCTTGATCAAAATAGGTAGTGAGATAAGTATGAAGGAGGAATTCTCAACATTTCAGTTTTTTTTTTTTTTAATTGCTAGATACAAATGAAAAATCCTTTCAAGTCAATATGTCTCACACTCTAATGTGTATTTGATGAACCTGGTGAGCTTCTTAAAAGGCAGATACTCAGATACCTCCTCAGACTTACTGAATCTAAATCTTCATTTTAACCACATACCCATGTGATTTGTATGCATAATAGAGTTGAAAAATACTAGCTTGTAGGGTTATTTTTGTCTAAAGAATCAGACACAGAAAATTAGAAAATTTGAGCATGTACCACAGTTTTTCACAAATAGACATCCAAGACTAGATGTGTATAGTATTCATTTTAAAGATGACACTTTCTTGGTGAATACTAGATTTCCTCTAATTCTTTTAAGCTCTTCTAAGAGTATGATTATGCTATACGAAGTATAAGAAAGTGTATTTACTGTTATAATAAAATAAAAATTTCATTAAATTTTAATCTGATTGCCAGATTAACTACATACAATTTTAAGGCACTGCATCATAAGTAGATATAATTACAAGTTCATTGCATGTATGATTGCAAATTCATTTTAAGATAGCCATACATATTTGTTAAAAGAAAGAAGCAAGAAGCTACTGGGATTTCCCCGCACTGCATCATAAGTAGATATAATTACAAGTTCATTGCATGTATGATTGCAAATACATTTTAAGATAGCCATACATATTTGTTAAAAGAAAGAAGCAAGAAGCTACTGGGATTTCCCTCCATCCAAAGATCTATGAAAAACAGAGTATTCCCTCTTAGCTATCTAGAAGAAAACACCATAAGTTGTTATTTTGAAAGCTAATGTTACAAATTCATCCAGCTCTTCAATTTAAAAGTTGTTAACTCTGTACAGTTAGCAGGACTTGTGTTTGAAGCCAAGAAACTAAATGAGACACAATATTCTCAATAATTTCAAGTATTTGCAGAGCCAGACAAGTAACCAAAAAAATTTAAAGAACTAGATGTTACTGAAGAAATAGAATATACTAGTTAGAGAATACATAAGGTGAGGAATGCATATCCAGGTAAGGGACAACATTTACAAAATTGTACTGCTAAACAAAGACAATATTTGTGGCATTGAGAATGTCTGAGTTACTTGAGCAAGACGTAGTAGTAGATGAAGTTTGCGAAAGCAGGTGAGAAGGGAGCAGTTTACATTTTGTCTTATTTACCATGCTAAGTGATTACTGTACTTAAAGAACAAAACGTATTGTTTACCTTTTCCATTTCAGGCAGAAACCCTGTATTCCTGGATTTTGAGCTAGGAAGATCCCTGTTTCTGCTCTTTTTGCCATCATATGGCCTGTGTCATTTAGAAAAGAATAAATTATCCTTCAGTAGGGTTTTAGCCAAGTGTCTCTGCTAGCTCACAGGCCCTAGTGATGACCTTGTAGAATTCCTTTGTGAGGGCTTTTACTGAGGAGACAGATCAATTCAAATGCCTGTTTTGTGCCGAGGCTGTGGAGTCAGGTGTCTCGAGAAAAAGTTCACTCTCTTGCTGTTCTGTCAGTCTCCTCCCATTCTTCTCCTCTCTGCTGTTGGATAAATATAGGCACCCCAACTATTCCCATTTTATTTCTTACTCTTGTACCAATTTGTTCACATACACTGTTGGAATAAGCTAAATTGTGTGATGAATGATAGAGTATATTGTCATCCTTTCACTGTTTGTTAAAAGTAGCTCATGAGCAGTGGAAGAAGCAGAAGAAAACAACTAAAAATAATGCAAGTTCACATTTTAGCTTGGACACCTACCAGCTGTGTGACACTGGGCAACATATAGAGTTTCTGAGCCCTATTATCTTCATTTGAAAAGAGTAGATCACGATACCTGCCACATACGATTCTTTTCAAGAACTCTATTAGATTACGTAGTTGAAAATTAGGTGAGAATTAAATATTGTACACAGTGGAAACATAGCTATTTCTTTATCCCCTGCTTAGTGCTAACCCTTTGGAGAGAGAAAGATTTACTTAAATAGAATAGAAATTTTGATTCAGTACTTGGCCTCAATGGCTACAAATTTGACATTGGGTCAGAAAACATTGTCGGTGTGATTGCAGGGCGAGAAACTAGTTATGGGACCTCGGGCAAGTTGTTTCATCCATAGAATTCATATACGATCATTTACAAAAAGTGAACAGAAGGCATTTACATGATTCATAGAATTTTTCAGAGGATTAAATAATCATATATAAAGCACGTAACCAGTGCCTGTTAGTGTTGGATATATAGTAATGTTAGCTAATAGTAAGAAAGTTGATGGGAAAGTCATTTTGAGTGTTTGTTCATTAAAAGAGGATTACTTATGAAATAAGAAAATAAGTTTAACACATTGCAGCAGATAATCAAGGCTGTAGAAATATTGGTCAGAGGCCACTAAGACACTATATGAGGTTTCTGAGAGCTGAATTTTTCACATTCTCCTTTTCATTCTTAGTACCTGGTCACTAAGTAAAGCACATTGTAGACTAATTAGTTTTAAAATTAATTTATATTTTATGAAAGAAAAAATAAGTAGGTGGACCACACAACAATCCCTTGAAAATGAGCACATTTCCATTGGTATAAAGTTTTCCTTGCATCCAACTCAAACTAGTCACCTTCTACATTGACCTATATCCAGGTATAGAGGACTAAAGCACAAGATTAAAAAAATAATAATAATTAAAATGTGGGGGAGAAAAGTAAAACAATGAGAAGCTTTTCTTGTGATACGCATTTCCATGGCTGCTCACATGCTTAATGATGGGATTCCACGACCTGAATTATATGAATTAAGGTACTAGGTACTATGATAGAGTCAAATTCATAATTGTCTCTCCCTTTGTCTCTCTGAGGGAAAGTGTTTGGCATAGAGTAAAAGCAAGGGTGATTTGTAGCAGTAACCTTAGCAAGAATGGCAAGGATGACTTATTGCTAAAATAAATCCTAATATAAAGAAATGAACTATTTGCTTTACTTGCATAATATCCAGTCTCACTGACTATACAGACAAGTTCAACCTCAAATTTGTGAATAATGAATATGGAAGGTCATTTACAAAGTCTTTGCAAGACCATACCTCTTAAATCTAAAAGATCATATTTGATTTATCTTTGATGATAACTAAACTATTTGCAAAAATGTTTACTCATAGAAATGAAAATATAACATTTTAAAGGAGAGATATAAAATATCAATATTCTCTGATAAGTCTTTTTTTATTTATGTATTAATTATCTTTTTATAAAATATATTGGTAATATTACATGAAAAGACATGGAAATTTATTTGACTTATGATTATTATATAGAGCATAGAAAGTAAAAATAAAATAGACAATTATTTTTAGAAAATTAAATGTAAATTGAGTTCAGTTCAATAACTGTAGGTAATTATTTCCTACCTAATATTGTGGTAAGCATTGTTGCAGGGAAACAAGAAAATACATGGTTCACCTAAGAAATAAAGCTGTCATGTTCACAAAATACTTACTATATAATTTTTCTGGGAAAAAAATATACTTCTGAGACTGGTTATCTCTCTGTTCTATTTATAACTAAAAAGCAGTAAATATAGTTTTAGCAATTGCTAGCAATTTATATTATTTACTAATTATGAGAAAGTCAGGAATGTTATCAAGTTAGATCCATCTTTGAATAGGAAATTCTATTTTGAGTTAGAGTCAAAAGAAATATGAAAAACATGTAATTAGGTTAGCATTTATTATTATTAATTTTTAATATGGATAAAGATTTGCCTAATGATTATAAAGAAAGGTTGTTTAGCATTCTAGGTAAGCTAAAGTCTCCCCCAAATGGAAAGTAACCATTCAAAAAGAAAAAACATCCCAGGGTGATTCCAAAATTTTAAAAGGATGAAATTTATCTCATTCTTTTGAAGATGCAGACATGTAGCTGAACGCATTTGGTATGACTTTGCACTGAAAAAGAAGCTAGCAGGACATTGAACTGTTCCAAGTACTGTTTCTATAAATGAGAAAGTTTACATCTTTTCTTTGAACTACAGTATGTTGTCCATAGAAAACTGAGAAACAGAAAAAGTGAGAAAGACAAGTAATGTTAGAAAGGATTTAGGCCTGGTTCTAAATTCTGAATCTGAAGGCCAGTATTTATAATTTCACCATTCAGTGAAATTTCATAGTATGTTGTCCATAGAAAACCGAGAAACAGAAAAAGTGAGAAAGACAAGTAATGTTAGAAAGGATTTAGGGCTGGTTCTAAATTCTGAATCTGAAGGCCAGTATTTATAATTTCACCATTCAGTGAAATTTCAAAGAAAGTTATATCCTAGGTTATTCTATCATACAAAGGTGTTGGCAATCATGAAATAGAATAAAACCTACTATAGTGCTCTCTACAGGACGACTATTAAAATTTGAAGTAAAATAATTTTACAGTATTTTATACCAGTGGTCTCCAAAGGCAGTGGCTTGTAGCCATGAGGTGTATAAGAATATCTACTGGGATGCAACAAGATCCTATTCAACTTCTACTTACATGCAACGTCTTCCCAACATTTGACATATAAAATTACTCTGCCCCAGTGAAATTCCAAGTCCAATAAGTGAGGATCTTGAGGGAACAGTAAGAGTTTTGCAATGTAGAGGTTTAAAGATAATACCATTGAAGCCTTTGTTCATTTTTCAGTGTACTGTGTAATGAAGAGAGCACTGGTAAATCAAAGATTTAGAAATTTTAACATAATTACCTGATTTTGTTGCAAAAATTATAACCTATACAAAGTCTCATATCATCCGCATGAGAAATTTTAGAAACTTTTTTTCTTACTTGTTTAAAATAGTAAAAATGAAAGTTTCAGTTGGTTTTAAATCCATATCTTAAAAACATTTTCTTAATCATAACTTTCAGTTACTCTCTAGGACAACTATCAGAGAAGATGGAAAAATTTTTCCATAGTTAATAAAATCATAAAAATGATCTATTTTGCTTAATTTAATCTCTTGATTATTTTTTGCCCATTAGTGACTACCATTTTCAACTACGGTAGTCAATTAAACCGGAAAATGTGAGATGTTTAGCCAAAAGCCATTTAGTACCTGCTTTCTTTTCTCTTTCTCTATTACTGCAGATTAAGCCAAAATATTTTTCCAGATTAAATTGTAGCTCAATAGTTGACCCAGTCCTAACCATTCAAATGCAAGGAATAGATGTGCTGAAAAAGAACAGTGCATTCCTCTTTAGTCTTTTGCATTTTGGGCCCCCACACCTTAATTTTACCTTCTTGCCTAGATAACAGATACAATGTAAAAGATTTAGAAGCCATTGTGCCAGCATATGATGAAAGTCACATATTGAAAACAACAGAATAGGAAGAGATAAGGACAGTAGATCTTTGAAAACATCCATGAATAGATGCAATATCTATAGACTTCCCCTCTTAATAACTATTAAAATAGGAAAAAATTAAATTCTTGTTTGTTGAAAGCACTGTTATTCTTACTTAAAATCGAATACATTTTTAAAAGATACCTTAGGTTTTGATATAAATTAAAATAAGAGCCAGGCTTTTTAAGTCCTTAGTTATCATTCATAAATATTTACAAATTATTGTATAAACATTGTTTATCTCATATCTATTTAAATTAAGTCTTTGTATTCATATTTTTATTTTTTGCACATTTTAAAAGCCCCAGATATATTATTGTAGTAGGAAATGTATGTTGTAAATTTTAAAAATATACATATATTTATTTATATTTATATTTATATTTATATATATTCAGGAAGCATTATCACAATACATATATATACATATATTCAGGTAGCATTACCACAAAGTTAAATTTTGGAGGCCACTAATTTAAGCCATTCCTTTAACCATTTTTTTTAAAATAGAGTATCTACTGAGAACTAATGGTACCCTAGGTGTATTATTTCATCTCTGTTCAAAATGCCTGAAACTGGTTTATGAAGGAATAAAATTTATTCCTTATGTTTGGGAGGCTGAGAAGTCCAAAGTCCAGGAAACACATCTGGTGAGGGCCTTGTTGGTGGATGGTAACTCTTCACAGCAATGCAGGGTGTCACATGGCAAATGGCTTGAGCAAGAAGGAAAGGTAACCTGCTCATTCACTCTCCTTATAAAGCCATCAGAACCACTCCCATTACCACCCATTAAACTATCAACTTAATTACTTCATGAATGGATCAATCAATTCACTGAGGCATGATCCTCACAATCTAATCACCACTTAAAGGCTCTCTCTTTCAATTACCATAACAGGGTTTCCCACCCTTGACACTGTTACAGTGGGGATTAATACATGAAACTTTAGGGGACACAATTCACCTAAGACAGTGGTAGGTGTTGGCAAGATAATTTAGTCAAGTAGTTGACATATGACTTGTGCTATTGGTTGAATGGTGAAGGGCAGCAGTTATATGACTACCATTGTCATTATAAACTAGTCTTTTAGTCTTCCCTTTTCTTAACATGCATAATATGCACATTAGTTTACTATAGGACATGTATGGCTTCTTAGGATATAAAGAAACAAAATCATGTTTATTCTGAAAATCTTCCAATACTGAGTTTGTATACAGCTCAGTGCCTTTTAAAATAGTTAATTCTATACTCTAATTTTATGTTGTCTATGCTAAAATTTAAATTCTTCAGTACAAAGAGTAACTCCATTCATTCACTATGTATACCTGGGTCTATTACTGTGCCCAGAAGGCAGTAGATATTTAAAACATATCTGATGTATAGCTGAATACATTAATTCATTTATTCATGCAACATGTAATTACTGAATACATTTTGCAATAGAAGAGATTTCAATGCAATTGGAGTAGCAAGGATAAGAAGAGAGTATCCTAGCCTCCAGAGCATACAGCTTAGTTAGGTGGGCAAAAATCACTGCATAATGTATGGATTACCATATGGATGAATTGACAAGCAACTTGTAAGTAAAACTGGAGCAACTAACATATCTTTTATGAAAGAGTCAGTGATTGAATTTGGACTGAGTCTAATGGAAGAGTGGGAGTTTGCCAGTAGACCAGGTAAAAAGAGTCCATCTCAGGAAAAGAGAACAGCATGTAAAAATACAGAGTTGGTCGGAGAATGGTCCTTTGTGGATACTTAATAAATATTTGTTGCATTGAATTGAAGTAAATTATTCTTACCGGGGTATATTTGTTGGGCTCAGGGGAAGTTCTTGGACCAGAAAGCAAAGACATATGTATTGGCAAAGTGAAAACCTAAAATAACATTGTTTCTATGTCAAGCTTTTAGGTTTAGAAAAGGTATTTCAAAGCAGTTCACAGGAGATTATTACATATATAATGCAGTCAGTAAGATTTTTTATACAATTCACTATCATTAATTGTTTTATGTTTGTGAAGAAATAGAGTTGTAGTCAGTCACCATTAAAAACTAATACTACTACAACTTTCTTCCTCAAAAATAAAAAAGGAAAGGAAGGAAAGTAAGAAAGAAAAAGAGAGAAAAGAAGAAAGAAAGGAGAAAGAAAGAAAAAGGAACTAATTCTTATTTTCCTGTTCTTTTGCTTTTTCATAGGATGGGCATCAGGTCAATTTTGACTACAATGGCAGGACTACAGTGGCTACTACAATGGCAGGACTACGGTGGCACTTCCACAGCCTACTTCTTGTTCAAGATGGATCTTTATACTTTAATAAGAATGTTAATTGGAAACTTCCTTTCAGAAAAAGGCATACATGTTTCAAAGAAACTTTCTTATTTAAATCTGAGAACCTGATACCAGTGAAAAATAGGATATGAAAAAAAGTTGTTTAAGCCTGTGTTAGAAAGAAATTTCAAAGAAATGCTTTTATACTTAATATTTTAAATATAATACGTAAAATAAATATTTCTACTACCTGGCATAATACTTCACCTTTTTCATGATATAATTTGCCTACTCTGGCTGGCCATTCATGAAAAAGACCTCATGAATGTTTTTCTTATTTCAATTTTTGAAAATTAGTTATGATTTTTATATTTTGTTCCCAAAACACTATATAGAAGTCCATAACACTTTTTCATTAGGGTTATTATTTTAGCAATTGTTTTAAAAATGAAGAGCAGGTTTTAATATGGCATATATGAATTATACTTTATGATTGGCATTTTTAAGTATATTATTTCAACTCCACTTCACAATGATCTATCAAAGCAATTATTATTATTGTTTTACAGATACATTTGAAGTGCTGAGAGGTGAAATCATTTTAGGTGACAAAGCTCAAATGTGTTCAATTTCAAATCGTGATCCCAATTCTTTGCCCAGAGTGCTTTTAATCGTAACAGCCTCTGAAGAGTATTATATGGGAATCTTATGAAGTCTAATTATTGTTAAATTGGTTTTCTACCTATTTCTCTTTCTGTGATGATTCTTGTAATTACAGGTGTAAGTTTTCATAACTCTAAAGGCTACAAATGGTAGCAAAATTACAGATAAAAGTGCAGCTGAAGCAAAATATGCATTTGTAGGTCTCTGAGACTGCTTTGTATTCTCAAGGTGACTAAGTGGAAATGTTAACTGCAGAGGGCTGATTTGAGGCATGCAAGTACAGCATATTGTCTAGCTTTCTTTTCTCTGCTTATCTCCTGTGGGCCCTCAAGAAACAAAGTTTGGGGTTGAAGGATTAGCCTCAGCAGATCCACTTATTTGATTAGTGTCCTGCCAGCTCTGCTTTTCCTCAGGTTCATTGATCAAGATGATTACATTCTCTGTCCTTTGCTGGGCCAGCCAGGCAGAGGAAAGGGATCATTTGCTGAGATGTGAGTCCTTAGGGCAGGCCCATGTCTTTGAACACACAGTCAACTGGCTAGTTCGCTATGGTGTTCAGTAATAAAAAGAATAAAATGAGTCAAATGGCCCCTCTGTTAGGAGGAAATTCCCGTCCACTCTGATTCCCAGCCAGTAAAGTTGGACTTTGACATAACTAGTGAACTGTATTAGATGGTAGAATACTCTCCCCAAAGATGAGATAGATGATCCATGGCTGGAAGGATTTTAAAGTGAAATGAACACAGCCTGACAAAGGAGAAAATAAAACCTTGGGCTGTCAGAGAAGAGCCAAATGTGAGTTTGTGGCTTGGCTTTTACTGTCTCTAATTCAACTCTGTTGTGCTAACCTCGAAAGGGAACACAGATTTGTATCTTTTCAGGATTTGGAGGAAAAATATTGGCTTCAGTTACACTACAGCAAAATCATATGGGAAATGTTATGTATCTCATACTAAAGTATACTGGTCAACTGCTTATAAGGTTTAAATGTGTTGGTAAAATAAGAACTTAGTCCATTTGATAGAAAATGTTGAAATACGACGTGTTTATTTCCCCAATGAAAACTGAAGGCATATTCTGAGTTTGCGGAGAGATATACCAATGCCTAAAGGCACTTAGCAGGCAGGAGAATTTTTGTGCAGAGATTTTATATTAAGTTCACAGTGTAGCGAAATGATCAAATCACTAAATTGTTTTGGTTGTTACAAGTAAAAATGTGCATTTAATGGACCAGCTAATGAAATCAGTAAAATTTAAATGAAGAAATACTGTATACTAACAAGAATAATAATTAGTTCTACTACAATAATTTATTAACTTTTCTTTTTCACACTTCATAGTGAAATGTAATATCCTGTAAATATTCTAGAACATATAGCATTAGCATTTCCATGTAAAATCTGATTTAAAATGTCCTTAATATGCCTACCTCAATCTTTTAATTTGTGTGGTAAAAACTTATATATAACTAGAGCCACCAATGTATAATTAAATTTCCATGTAAAATCTGATTTAAAATGTCCTTAATATGCCTGCCTCAATCTTTTAATTTGTGTGGTAAAAACTTATATATAACTAGAGCCACCAATGTATAATTCATGATAATGTAATGAAGATTATGTTTCACTACATAAATGTTTCCCAAGCATATAAATGGTGTAAACAGCATTGCATGTGGGATCTCATTTGAGAGAAAGCAGTATTTTTGAGGTCTTTATTTCATATGAACAAATACATTTTGAACTACAAATATTCCTTTGTCTACAAATCCCAGCAGGACTTCTACTTAGTTACATCTTACTTACCAAATAAATCAGGATGAAATTAAACAGCATTTATTTTTAAAACAAATTATTTAATGTATTATGTTATTTAAAACTGATTCCTCCTCTAGAATTTATTCATATTTTATATTTGTTTGAATATATTTGTTCTCTAAGAACATGATACTATTCAAAAATACTAATTTAACTATTGCATATTTACTGGTATACCTTTTATAAATGTTAAAGAAAATCTTTAGATTTGGTGACATGCCTCAGATTTTTCCTGTTTTTGAGGTATACCTTTTATAAACGTTAAAGAAAATCTTTAGATTTGGTGACATGCCTCAGATTTTTCCTGTTTTTGATGGATATATGGAGGTAATAGCCTTTTTTTTACATGAAACACATTAAATGTATGTAAATGTATTTTCCTTGTCTCTGTGTTTTCTCAGTTGCCTGTCAGTTCCCAAACCTCAGCTCCCTTCCTGCTATGAAAAGCCTACTCTAGCCAACCCCTTCCCCCAAATGAGCTTAACTTTAAAGTATTTATTCTCTAATTAAGACTTTTTTCCTTTTTTTTTTGCTTGAGAATGTAATTCACATAGATTTTATTTAAAGTAGTAAATGAGATACAGAATTAAGTTCTTTTTCCCCCTAAAAATAACCAGTTAACCCAATATTTCATTGATAAAATTTTATTTCTTCTACTAATTTAACATTACTTATAGTAATTAATTTTACATTTATATTAATTTTATCTCAAAAATAAATTTTCTATTTTTTTTTTTTT
>NW_007727721.1:42600-45925 GCF_000696425.1 Galeopterus variegatus | reverse complement strand
TCAGCCAGTGAGCGGCCGGTCTGTATGTGGGATCTGAACCCTCGGTGGGAGGGCCGCCGCGCTTCCCAAGCGGCGCACTGTAGCAGTGCGCCACCGGGCCGGCCCAAATTTTCTATTTTTTAAATTTTGGATCTATTCCACTGATATGTTTCTGAGTGTTTGTATGTGTATTTGTCTGTCCAGCTAGCCAGTACCATTAAATTACCATAGCTGTTTGAAAAAGAGTTAATAGCACATTTCCAACTTGCTACCTCCCTTCCTTCCTTGGGGTACATTATGGTCTTTCTTTTTTAACCCCAATCAGTTTTTATCAATCATAATGATGGGGTATAATTCCTGGAAGATAACTGAGATTCTTTGGGAAATTGCTATGTACTAAATTGTTATGTGGAAATGATTTTACTAGGAGTTATCTCATTTAAATAGCTTATTATAAATAAATCCAGGTTTTATGATTTTGTGGGATGCTGCTGGATGGAGCATAAATGCTAGTCACATAGGCTAACTGGCTACTTGACAAGTACAAAGAGACACCAATATTAAGTGACTTCCTTTATGTACCACACCTGTACCACATACAATTTGCGCTTATCTCTTCAAAACTGAATTACCTATTGAAGAGAAAAAAGGAACTTTAAGAAACTGTGCCAGATAGATTTGGGGAACCCCAGAGACTGACACTGAATTTTTGGCAGATTTTTGTTTGCAGCATTTACTACCACATCAGTAATGCGCTGTGGTGAATGAGACCTCAGAGTCATATCAGCCTGACTGGACAATTCAGCCTATTTCACAGGACAGTTCTATAATAAGTTTGAATCTGGTAGAGTGATCTCAGGTAACAACCAACCTTCCCAACTCCTTGTTATCCTTATGTAAAGTCTCTTCCATAATTGTTTTATTTTCAATTTCACCACATGCCACGCCCTTTGAAGTCTACATACTTAAGGAAGAGCTTCCTCATTTGTCTTTATGGACTGTCTCTCCTTAAGCAAGATGTGTCCAACCACTAGTCCAACTTTATTTTATATTCTTCACTGGAGCTCATTAATTTCTTTATTAGTTAAATGTTAGAATTAATGTTTCCTTAATTAATTTTTTAAATGAATATTGCTTAAAATTGTTTTTTAGATTATTCACAAAGGTGCGCATTGATCACCACTTCAAATTTCATAACATCTTATTCATCCCCCAGAAAACTCTATAGCTGGTAGCAATCACACCCCCTATTTCCTTCCCCTCAGCCCCTAGCATCCACTGATCTATTTTTTGTTTCTATAGGCTTCTCTACTCTTATATACAAGGGTACTTCAGAAATTTCATGGAAAGATTCGTATTATTAATTCTATTTTCCACAAACTTTTTGAAGAATCTTCATACTTATGTGTGTGTGTGTTTTTATATATTATATATATATATATATATATATATATATTTATATATATATAACATATACATATATACACACTCAAATATATACATACATAACATACATATATGTTATATACATACACAAACATGAATACATTAGGGTACTTCAAAATGTTCGTGGAAAGATTTGTATTATCTTTCAATTCTATTTTTCCGTGAGCATTCTGTAGTACCCTTGTACACACATACACATACATACATACGTACATGTGTATATACACATACACACAAAAAAATATGTGGCCTTTTGTGTCTGGCTTCCTTCATTTATCATAACATATTCAAGGTTCATCTATATTGTGGCATGTAGCAGAAGCTCGTTCCTTTTTGTGGACAAATAATACTCCATTGTTTGGATATGCTACATTTTGTTTTTCTATTCATCAGTTGATGGAAAATGGGTAATTTTTACTTTTTGGTTGCTATATAATTAATACTGCTATAAATATTCATGCACAAAATATTGTATGATTATATGTTTCCAATTTTCTTGTTTTATACATAGGAGTAGAATTGTGGATTTACATGTTAACTTAGTGTTTAAATTTTTTAGGAACTGCCAAATTCTTTCCCAAAGCAGCTACACAATTTTACATTCCAACCAGAAGTGTATGTGAGTTTCAATTTATCGCCATGCTGACCAACACATGATTGTCTGTATTACTAAGCATAACTATACAAATGTGCATGAAGTGGTATATCATTGTGGTTTTGATTTAGAATTCCCTTATAGTTAAAGACACCTAGCATCTTTCTAAGTCCTTATTGGCTATTTGTCTGTTTTTTTTTTTTTTTTGGAGAAATATCTATTAAAATATTTGTACTTCCCTTTTTAAAATTTTTTTCATTTAAATTTTTATTTTTCTTTAACAAATAATTTGATATATTTATGAGGTATATTGTGATGTTTTGATATATGTATATATCGAAAATGGTTATATCAAGCTCATTAACATATCCATCACCATTTTTTTTGGCAGTGAAAACATTTAAAATCTATTCTTTTAGCAATTTTGATATATATATTATTATTGACTATGGATGTTTTGATATGCCTAATATACTGCATTGCAAAATGGATTTCGGAAACATATTCCTTCCTGCCTAACTAAAACTTTGTACCTTTTGTTCAACATCTCTTCATTCCCCACACTCACTTCAGCCTCTGGTAATCTTCATTCTGTTCTGTAGTACTATAATTTCAAATTTTTTTAATTCCACAAATAAAGTGAATTAATGCAGTATTTGTTTTTGTCAGCATGGCTTATTTAAGTTAGCTTCATGTTCTCCAGTTTCATCCATGTTGTTGCAAAAGATAGAATTTTTTTTTTTTTTAGGCAAAGAGTTTTTATTTTATTTTTTTTAATTTTTATTTTGTCAATATACAATGTATATGATTATTATGGCCCATCACCGACACCTCCCGCCCTCCTCCCTCTCTCCCCTCCCCCCCAAGAATGTCCTTTCCGTTTGCTTGTTGTAACAACTTCAAAAAAAAGTATAGTTGTTATATCTTCTTCCCCACCCCACCCCCGGTTTTTTTTGTGTGTGTTTGTGGGTAAATTAATTTGTTTATTTTTTAGCTCCCACCAATAAGTGAGAACATGTGGTATTTCTTTTTCTCTGCCTGACTCGTTTCACTCAATATTATTCTCTCAAGGTCCATCCATGTTGTTGCAAATGGCAGTATTTCATTCGTTTTTATAGCTGAGTAGTATTCCATTGTGTAGATATACCACATTTTCCGTATCCACTCATCCGATGATGGACATTTGGGCTGATTCCAGCTCTTGGCTATTGTGAAGAGTGCTGGAATGGACATTAGGAAACATGAATACCTTCGACTTGATGATTTCCATTCCTTTGGATATATTCCCAACAGAGGGATAGCTGG
>NW_007727721.1:38411-41796 GCF_000696425.1 Galeopterus variegatus | reverse complement strand
TATCAACTTCAAGGAATTGTAGTTGTTAAGTCTTCTCCCCCCCACCAGTTTTTTTTGTGTGTGTGTGTGTGAATTTATTTATTTATTTTTAGCTCCCACAAATAAGTGAGAAGATGTGGTATTTCTCTTTCTGTGCCTGACTCGTTTCACTTAATATAATTCTGTCTAGGTCCATCCATGTTGTTGCAAATGGCAGTATTTCATTTGTTTTTATAGCTGAGTAGTATTCCATTGTGTAGATATACCACATTTTCCGTATCCACTCATCCGATGATGGACATTTGGGCTGATTCCAGCTCTTGGCTATTGTGAAGAGTGCTGCAATGAACATTGGGAAACAAGTATACCTTCGACTTGATGATTTCCATTCCTTTGGATATATTCCCAGCAGTAGAATTTCTTTTTTTTAATGACTGAATAGTATTTCACTATACATATACATATATATTCACACACACTCATTCATTTGTCGATGGACAGTTATGTTGTTTCCATATCTTGACTATTGTGAGTAATGCTGCAATGTTCATGTGGGAGTGCAGATATCTCTCTGACATACTGATTTCAATTCTTTTGAATATATATTCAAAATTCAAACTGCTGGATCATAAGGTTAATTTTATTTCTAGTTTTTTGAGGAACCTTCATATTATTCTCCATAATGACTGTACTAATTTACATTCCCATCAACAGTGCCCAAGGGTTCTCTTTTCTCCACATCTTTGCCACCACTTGTTACATCATCTTTTTCATAGTAACCATTCTAAAACGTGTGAGGTGGTATCTCATTGTGATTTAAAGTCACATTTCCCTGCTGAATTTTGATGTTGAGCATTTTGTCCATAAACCTGATTGCCCTATTTATTATTATTATTTGTCTTTTCATTGTTTAATTTTATAGAGTTTTTATACATCCTGGATACAAGTCCCTCATCAGATGCATGATTTGCAAACATTTTCTGCTATTCTTGGAGTGTCTCTTCACATTTTTTTTTTGTCCTTTTTGAGACCGGCCGCACCGCGCTCAACCAGTGAGCGCACCGGTCAGACCTATATAGGATCCAAACCTGCAGCGGGAGTGCTGCTGCGCTCCCAGCGCCGTGCCACGGGCTCGGTCCCTCTTCACTTTTTTGATGCTATCATTTGAAGCATATAAGTCTTTAATTTTGATAAAATCCAATTTATCCAGTTTTATTGTCACTTGTGCTTTTGGTGTTTTACATAGGAAACCATTAACTAGTGCAAGGTCGTGCACATTTATTCCTATGTTTTCTTCTAACAGTTTTATAATTTTAGTTCTTATGTTTAGTTTTGTGATTCATATTGAATTATTTTTTTTTTCATATATGGTATGAGGTAGTTCACTGTTATTGCATAGAAATGCACTTTATTCTTTTGTATGTGGATATCCAATTGTTTTAGCACAGTTCTGTTCAAAAGATTATTCTTTCTGCTTTGAATTGTCTTGAAACCCTCGTCAAAAATCAATTGACCATAAGCAAGTGATTTATTTCTGTACTATCAATTTTAATCCCATTGATTTATACACCAATTGTATGCTAGAATTGCACTGCCTTGATTACTGTACTGCTCTTTAGTAAGTTTTGAAATCAGAGAATGTGAGTTCTCCAAGTTTATTCTTTTCTTCAGTATCTGTTTGGCTACTCTGGTTCCTGTGTTGCTATGAACTACAGCATCAGCTTATCATTTTCTGCAAGAAAAAACCAGCTGGGATTTTGATAGAGAGTAAATTGAAACCATGGATCAGTTTAGGGAGTATGCCACTGTAACAATATTAAGTTTTCCAACCCTTGACCTTTGAAATGTTTTTCTGTTTATTAGTTCTTCTCTAATTTTGTTCAAAGATATTTTGCAGTTTTTCTTGCATGTCTAGCACTTCTTTTATGAAATTTACTTTTAAATATTTTATTGTTTTTAGGCTTATAAATGGATTGTTCAATTTTATTTTCATATTGTTCACTGTTGTATAGAAATACACTTTATTTTTCTGCATCAATCTTTTATCTTGCAATGTTACCGAACTCATTTTATAAGTTCTAATTGTTATTTTGTAGTTTCCTTGGAATTTTCTACATACAAGATCATGTCATATGTAAATTAAAATAGTTTGCTTCTTTGCTAACAATCTGGATGCCTTTTATTTTCTCTTCTTGCCTAAGTATCTTGATTAGAACTTCCAGGAAAATGCTGAATAGAAGTAGTGAAGGTGGGCATTCTTGTCTTGTTCCTAATCTTTGAGAGAAATCTCTCTAAATTCACCATTAAGTATGACGTTAACTGTGGATTTTTTAATGGATACCTCTTATCAGTTTGAGCAAATTCTATTGTATTACTAGTTCATTGAGTGAACTTTTTATATGGAATACAAATTTTTAAATGAAATTTAAAAATAAATAACTTTTTATATGAAAAGTTATTGGACTTTGCCAATTACTTTTTCTATGTCTATTGAAATGACCATACACGTTTGTCTTCTATTCCATGAATATATCTACTAGTGACTCATAAATTGGTATTCTTGAGTGGCTTTTCTTTCTGACTCTACACTGGTCAGATCAATGATAGATCCATTCCAGATCAGCCCAAAAGTTTCTGTAAAATGAAAAAGTTGTCATGTGTCTAGAATACACAAAAAACAAATGGTTAAAAAAACATTGTATATATCTATATCTATCTATCTATCCATCTGTCTGTCTATCTATCTATCTATCTATCTATCTATCTATCTATCTATCTATCTATCTAGATATAGATGCTTTGCAGCTGTCTGATCCTAATTGGCAACTCTACAGTCTTCATATGCAGCTCATAGAGTTTACCTTCATGAATAAGTAGTATTAGTAGAGTAGAACATTTGGTCTCAGATTGAACCAATCTAAATGTCCGTCGATGGATGACCAGATAAGAAACAGTAGTATATACACACCATGGAATACTATTCCGCCATAAAAAGAATAAAATTCTCCCATTTGCAACAACATGGATGAACCTGGAGAAATTTATGTTGAGTGAAATAATAAGCAAAGCACAGAGAGATAAATACCACATGCACTCACTCATAAGTGGGAGCTAAAAGAGAAAGAAGGAAAGAAACAGTGTGTGTGTTGGACCTGCAGAGGGAGAGAACGTACCTAGGGATACAAAGTGGAGGGGGAAAAGGGGAAGGGGGAGGGAGTTTGGGGATAATTGGGTGGGGGACATGGGGTACAATTGCAATTTGTGGTAATGGGCATGCTGCCAGTATGGATCTGCCCTTCACATCTTGGGCACTAAGGGTGACAATCAGCTTTGTATCTCATGAATATTCATAGCTGCTAACTGCAAACCTAAGGAACAATCTATTTTTTTCCATTTATAGCAATTG
>NW_007727721.1:35850-38239 GCF_000696425.1 Galeopterus variegatus | reverse complement strand
GAGGGAGTTTGGGGATAATTGGGTGGGGGACATGGGGTACAATTGCAATTTGTGGTAATGGTCATGCTGCCAGTATGGATCTGCCCTTCACATCCTGGGCACTAGGGGTGACAATCAGCTTTGTATCTCATGAATATTCATAGCTGCTAACTGCAAACCTAAGGAACAATCTATTTTTTTCCATTTATAGCAATTGCTGCATTGACTTACCATTTGGGTGAGAATTAACTATTACCACAACTTAAATATTACCCTCAAAAATCATCTATTGAAAATTGGCATTCAAGTAATACTCACTGGGCAGAAATTTGATTATGTTGAAGGACTGCTTACCCTAATTTAGTCATAAATAAATCTTGAAGTTATTTCATTTCTTTCTTTCTTTCTTTTTTTTTTTTTTTGTCTTTTTCGTGACCGGTAAGGGGATCGCAACCCTTGGTGTGGTGTCGCCCACACCGCGCTCAGCCAGTGAGCGCACCGGCCATTCCTATATAGGATCCGAACCTGCGGCGGGAGCTTCACTGCGCTCCCATCGCCGCACTCTCCCAAGTGCGCCACGGGGTCGGCCCTATTTCTAATTTTAAGAACAGGAATTTCTGTATTGGTAAAATTAAACTCTTTCAAATTTAACACAGAGCAAGATTCTAGCATGATGCGATATTAAATGCTGGTTTTACTCCCATTAATTTTATAGTTTATGAAATCCCATTTGTAAACATGCATTAGTTTTAAAGTTTTATAATAAGATTATGCATAAAGTATTTTAAAATGATACTCCATGTTTACAGATACTAGGTAATATTACAATTTATAATACATCAATAAGGGAGTTATGCAAGATTTCTATTTCTTTTCAAGCCAGTTTCTTACATTAGTCAAATCTGAGCATCTTTGCTCTGAATAGTCTAGATTACTTGCTTGTCCTTGTATACTCATCACTCCTCATTTAATGTGTGTTGTTTCTGTTTTTTTGTTTTTCCGAATTGTCTCACTTGTCCCTTTCTGACAAGCTGCCTGGTGAATTCATAGTCCTCCTTCTGGGTACAACACAAAAGTGAAAACCGTTCTCCAGATTGATAACAATCCTTACCATTTACCCCGTGTGTGCCTGTGTGCGTGCGCGCGTGTTTGCGTGTGTGTGTGTGTGTGTGTGTGTGGCTGGGTAGGTGGGCTGGTGTGTGTGTGCACACACATGCCTATGCTCACCTTTGCTTTCTAGTCTCCGCTCCTATAGCATATTTTAATTTCTATATCACTTAGTCGACTCTTATTTATTGTATTAACTTGTTTATCTCCCTTCTTATGTTAAGGTTTCCTTGGGAAGAGCAATCACATCTCACTCTGCTTTATGTCCCCCTTCTCCAGCACAGTACTTCACTCAGAATACTTCTCATTGATTGTNAAAAAAAAAATGTCTTTGCAGAGATGGTTTAAATTAAGGTTTTTAAGAGGAGGTGATTATCTTGGATTATCTGGTGGTCCTTAAGTGCAATCACATATATCATCATAAGAAGAAGGAAGAGAAAGACTTGACACACAGAGAGAAGAGATGAAGACAAAGTAACCAGTGAGGCATAGATCAGAGTAATGCAGCCTCAAGCCGAGGAATGCTGGCAATTTCCAGAGGCTGGAAGAGACAAGGAATGAATTTTACTTTAGAGCCTCCAAAGAGTGCAGTCCTGTGTTACCTTTATTTCAGCCAAGTGGAAAAGATTTTGAACTTCTGGCCTTAGGAACTGTGAGATTTCTGTTATTTTAAGTTTCCAAGCTGGTGCTGATTTGTTTACAGCAGCCTCAGAAAATGAAGAGTTGGTAAGGGCCAACTCAGGTAAGAGATTGCATGATAAGTAAGCTGAGTAATTTGTACTGTAACCTCTGATTGTTGAAAATGTTTTTCTAAAAATAAGGAACTTATGAAAAGTGAATAGGTAACTAAAAATATATCTTCATGTTTCAATGCAAATATATCATTTTTATGTATGTTTATTAAAAATAAGGTATTTTTCATATTGATAATTCTATGTATCTATAAATATTTATTAATTATTTGTTAGGCATTTGTGTGCTTTCTTTCAATGAAAAAATACGAATCTTAAGCTTGTTAGGTCATTTTTCCCTTTGATGATTTTATCAGTACTATTCTTATGCCACATGAAAATGCACAAACACACAAAATATTGCACAATTTGTAGGCCTTACAAAACCTGCTGTTGTTTCAGCATCCAAGTCTATGTCAATTCTATGGGAACCATCCTCTCTACGGGAATTCATAGAAATTTTATATGCAACAGACTTTAAAAAATCAATCATGATTACAATTTTTAACAATGAATATGCTAAGTATCCTGATTTGATCATCATATATTGTACACTAATACTGACAGTCCAA
>NW_007727721.1:31682-34348 GCF_000696425.1 Galeopterus variegatus | reverse complement strand
AGGCAGTGGAAATCAACCATAGCACAATTTTGCAATTATCTATAGAATTAAATAATTTTATCATACTTATGACACTGTACACATTGTCATTGAGTCTTTTAAAAAGAATGTACAGGGATATTTTATTTATTTATGCATATAAAGGTTCTAGAAAATTATATACAATGTTTGCTTAGAATGAAGCTTAATTAATCTCATATATTTGCTAATGTTTCAATAAGCTGTGCCAAAATTTTGTAAATTAAATTCATGTTACATGTTTACTATTTTTAAAAAATTAGGAGGTTTATGCCTATTTAATACAAATTTCCATGCATTATACAAATTCATATTATATATTCATTAATCAAACTTAATGTTTAAATAATAATGCAGTTAGCTCACGTAATAAACAATCACTTCTCATTAATCATTTTATGTGTCATTTTTGTAAATCTGAATTTTCACTTTTAAAGTGAGTACATTAAAACATATAACTATATAACTATAATCAGATTATGAAACTATTAAATGAGTGAGATCATTACATAAAATGTATTAAATCAAAATTTCGTTCCTGTTACTTTAATATATCACTCACTTAGATAAACATTATTATTTCATTCTTTTAACAGATCGAGGACCTGAATAAAGAAAAGTTATGTGATTTGCTCAACATACAGAGAAACTTTCTGATCCAGTCACAGCTGGAGCTGAAAATCTCAACAACTGTAATTCATTTCAATTTGGTTGAGTGAGATAGGAATGTTTATTTCTGAACTCGCTTTTTTACAGAGCAAGTGAACAACATGAGAGGAGGATAAAAATGATGTGTTGTAACAGACAGCTTGTATATATTAATTAAGATGTCTGACACAGTTATATCCTAAAGTGCTTACAGCTTCAATCAAAATAATTCAATCAAGGGTACAGGCAATTCTGATTCTAGGCATAAGAATATACTGCCTATATCATAGACTCCAATCACCCTTTTGAACCAAGTTAAGATATAAACCACCAAGCAAAGAAAAGTTTTCGAAGCTTGATTCATACAGAACTTCAACAACGAAACAAAGCTGTAACAAGAAAGAGCATTACATGTGTCAGCCTGCTGAGCAGCAAAAAGAAGAGGTGGCTTTTTTCAACCCAGGCTTTTAGCTGACCTGGGGGTATATCAGACTGTCACAGTGTCAGGTTCTGCAACTTGCACCTTGGCACAAATCAGAAAACAGTCTCCCCATGCATTCATGTCTTCTGCTAAAGCTGAACACAGAGGCAGTTAAAAATGTCANAAAAAAGATCAGTGCTAAGACTTACAATTCTTAGGTAACTTTTCAGAATTTATTTTCTAATTCTCAGCAAAAGTGAACAACGAAGAATAAAGAGCAGAGAGAGAATGAGCATATTGTGTCATTTCCTGGTAGTGAGTTAAAGTGAAAAGCAATTGGTTGTACCTCCCTTCTGTCTAACCAGTGCATGACTTTGAGAAGTTACTTTAAAGTTTTCTGTTTCAGACCCTAGTTTATATATTTCTTCAGCTGCATAGGTATTCTCTAAGGCCTGTCCCAATTTTAATTCTCCACATTTCTCTAACTGCAATGTTCTACTTCCTAAAGCTCGAGAAGAAGGACCAGATAATAATTTTAGAGCAAACTATTTAACAAATGTTGACAAAGTTCAATGCAAAGTTGGAGCAATCAAAAAGATAGTGGATTATAATACAGCTGACTTTGATCTTATTTTCTATCAGTTCAAAGAATACAGTTAGATTTAGGCATATAAATCTGTTTGCTAAAAGCATATATGCCTTGTATATAGTTAGATATGCTATTTGATCTCTGCCAATCAGGCAGACATCTAATTCCACCTTAGTGTGGGTCAGTTATTTAAACTGTTTTATGGGCACAGACTCTACCATAGACTGCCTCAGTCATCTCGAAAATAATCCCTCTTGAAAACAGAAATAAATGTGCAAACATAGCTGTGTGAAATGTGCACAATTTTTAGTATTATCTATCAGTCTAGTTTATTAAAAATAACTCAGGTTAGTTCGGATCCCATGTAGAGACCGGTTCCCGCTCACTGGCTGAGCGCGGTGCGGGCACAACACCGAGGGTTGTGATCCCGATTCCGGTCAGTAAAAAAGACAAAAAGGAAAATAAATAAATAAATTAATTAAATAAATAAAATAATAACTCAGGTGATCAGTGACCTACACATGGCATATCTTGGAATTCAAAAAAGAATAGTGTTCTTTTAATGTTGCTTACATATCTGCATTCTCATATTTTCCTATATTCTATGATTGCCTAACTAGATGGGGTGAACTAGAGAGTATAGACTGCATTGGCTATATTTGTTCTGTAGAGTGCTTAGAATGGGCCAGTGTGTAACATGACATTTATATGTTTTTTATTGCATTTGATGACTTTGCATTATCTAGCTTTTCTTCATATAGTTTCATGGACAGCAATGCGGAAATTGCAATGATGTTGATAAATTGAGTCTGGAATATTTATTTTAGGAAAAAATACTTGTACACCAGAAATAAAGATATTATATCTATAAGCTCCATATATTTCATTAAATGTTGTATTCTTCGTGTAACCTTTGTATGGTATTACTTAGGCAGTGGAAATCAACCATAGCACAATTTTGCAATTATCTATAGAATTAAATAATTTTAT
>NW_007727721.1:22104-26521 GCF_000696425.1 Galeopterus variegatus | reverse complement strand
AGTAGAGAAAACACCACACAATGAAATATGCTGGCTTGATTATTATAATGTTATAATCAGGTAGTGGTTGCTCCAACTTTGTTCTTTTCGAAAATTGCATGAGACAGTCTAGGTTATTTGCATTTTCATATAAATTTTATAATCTGTCAGTTTCTACAAAAAAAGCAAACTGAAATTATAATAGATTTCCATTGGATCCGTAGAACAATTTGGAAGAACTGATGTCTTAATGATTTAGTCTTCCAACTTGTAAATGTGGTTTATTTCCTCATTTAGGTCTTTTTAAATTTTGCTCAGAAAAGTGTCACAGATCCTAGTGTGTCAGTTTTACATATCTTTTGTTAAATTTATTCCTATTTTATATATATATTTTTGTCCTTTTTGAGACCGGCTGCACCGCGCTCAGCCAGTGAGTGCACCGGCCATCCCTATATAGGATCCGAACCTGCGGTGGGAGCTGCTGCGCTCCCAGCACCGCACTCTCCTAAGTGTGCCACGGGCTCGGCCCCCTATTTTACATTTTTGATGTAGATAAATAGAATTAAGTCATGCTCAGCAAAATGCCGTTTGGCCAAACTGTTGAACACTTGACAGGTTAACAGCCAATAAATGCTTAACAGAACTTACTGGGTAGGGGCCAGTAAAGCCCTGATATTATACACATATTTTACTGCAGGCTTCCAGTTATCTTCATCCCCTCCATCTGACATTATCAGGAAGCCCTTTTGCTGGTGGGTCATGCTCTTCTCCCAGGGAATGACATTGCTTTGCATATGCCTGAGTAATAAATATTTAAATTCCGGATGACTGCTGGCTTTGGTGTGGTTTGTTTTTACATCCATACCTTAGAGAAGGGAAGGGGTTGTGCACCAGACAAGCAGCAGTTCCAGCATAATTAAATGAAATTTTTCTTTTAAATATCATTTTCTATGTTTGCCAAGTGTATATAAAAATGCAATTAATTTTTGTAGGGAATCCCATAACTTTGCTAAATTTACTTATTAGTTCTAGTTTTTGTTTATTTGGTAGATTCTTTAGAAATTTTTTCTGTAAATGATCTGTTATCTGGAAATAGAGACAGTTTTATTTCTTCCTTTCCAAATTTACACACACACACACACACACACACACACNATTTACCTTCATTAAAATTGATAAATTCTGTATGGGTGGAAAGTGAAAAGACAAGATGCATATTGTGAAAAAAAGGCATTTGCAATCCATTTGCCAAAAAAATAAATAAAATAACAACAACAACAAAAAAAACAGTTCACAGAAGTCAATTTAGAAAATAATTTGTCAACATGTGACAATAGCAAACATGAACATTCTATATTACCAAGAATTCTGTGAGAAGATACATGTGAATATATATACACAAACACCCCTACTTTCCAGGTAAGGGGTGTGTGTGCGTATGTGTGTGTTCATATAAATACATGAAAAAATGAACTTTTTGAAGACTTCTCACATGTAGAAAAATGTGATAACATATTCATTCAATTTTCAAGGAAACCAGCATAATTGTTGAAAACCTACATGTTTATTAAATGTTTGTTTCTCTTTAAAAATGCATGTAGCAAATATGGAAAACAGTATAGATTTATCAAATCTAGGAGTTGAATTCCAGTTGCATATTATATAGACATAATATTCATTGTATGTTTTATGCATTTAATAAATTTTGGATTTAATCTTTATCAAATATTTTGTTCAATAAACTCTATATGTATAAATAAAAACAACAAAAAAATTCATTCGAGTATTAAAACTCATAAGAATAATTCTGCTAATAACTTAGACAATGGAGAGGCAGGGGAAGTGTGTAAAGTCTTAGAACTCTCGTGTGGCAGTTTAAGCAATTATTCATGACTTCTTTGATACCCTTCCCAAAGAAAAACAGTTCCTGTATCTTCTTTTGTATCTGGGCTGAATTTAGTGACTTATTCGTTATGAAGAGAAGAAAATACGACTGAACTAAGCAAAATCTTATGTTAGGTCACAAAAGGCCATAGAGCTTTGCCCTCATGTTCTCTAGAAAAATTCCCCTCAGGGAAGCCAGGCATTGTGGCTGGGAGTATCTTGCTGGGCCCAGTATAACTGTTAAATAAATGCAGCCATCTGACTCCAAATGCATAAGTGTTTCCAAACAGAAATGGCCCAGCGAAGTCCTTCTGATTTCCTGATCCACAAAATCATGAATAAAACAAAATTGTTATTTTGTTGTTATAAGCCATTTAGATTTGGGTTATTTGTTAGTGAGTGATAGTGAATGAAAAAGCCATTTTCATTCTGCTGAAACCAATTGATGAAGATGAACCATGAATGAGTTACTGGAAGTAAAAGGAAAGAATCTGATGAAGGAGATATTCAGATGAAAGGTTTTCTTATCAAGTACTTACTGAAGTGAGAGGAGGGAACTGTAAATGACTCTCTCAGCCTTATGTCTCAGCAATTCCAGCTTAGGTGACTGGCATGTACTAGCAAATACTAAGAACAAAACATTTAAAAAAAATTCTAACGGTTTAATAATGGTTTAACAAACTACAAACTGTATTTTCAAATACATCAGGAAAAAAAATGAAGGAAGTGGCATGGTTTGTTTTACTTGAGAATTTTATGTAAACTAGAGTTTTATGTGTGTAATCTTAAAGTAAATAAGAAAATAACAATATGCTTTTGGGTTAAGCAAAAAAAAAAAGAGAGAGACAGAGAAGCACCAAGTGCTACAGAAACACTGAAATGGGATATAGAATCAGACTGTATGATAGGAGAAAACCTACAGATACAATGTGAGCTGAGCTTTGAAAGAAGAGTAAAGTTCAGCTAATGAAGGGGATGAAAGTCATTTGAAACAGGACGAGTACCACATTTAAACACATATAGAACTAAGAACATAGTAAACTCTAAGCAGGTTACTAAAACATGCAGATGCATTGGTTGCAGAGGAAGTTAAAAGTGTAATTGTTGGCAGATGGTAAAGTCCCAATACTCAAAAAAGTGTGACCTTGTTTTCCTGAAAGCTCTCAGCATCCCATGAGAGATTTTTAAGGTGAAAGATGATATCATTTCATTGGTGTTTGGAGGAAAGCCAGACTGGGAGGCAGAGAAACCATTAGAGGGCTGAAGTGGAAATAATCACTACATTGTCTGTGAGGTTAGAGATATCAAGAAATTGTGAAAAATGTAAATAAAGTAAACTTAGTAGCCCCCATATCTCAGCGCATGTGAAACAGGGGTGAAAGGAAGGACAGAACATGATATAATTGGGCTAAGAGCCTGGTGGATTGACTACAGAGGTGAAGGGATACAAAAGATCACACACCCTAATAGTTCTGCATCCTTCCAGACAGAAAATTACTCCAAACACATTTCTCCAATGGTACCACTTCCATCTTTTGCAAGCCCCTTCTAGTATTTTATCTGAAATACTGTATTTTTTGAATTATCATATCCAGATCTGCCTATGTTATTTTAACTTAGAAATAAAGGAAAAAATATTTTAATAGGTAACTCAAAAAGCATAAAGCACAAAATAAAGTTAAATAATTTGACATTATTAAAATCAATAAATTCTGAATAAGTTTCAACAAAGTGAAAAGACAAGTCATATATTGTGGGAAAAAAGGCATTTTTGATCTCTATAACTGAGGAAAAACTATTTTTAAAAGTAAAAACTTTAAAAAAATTGTAGTACATAAAAAGATGAAGAACTTCCATAATTATCAGAGAAATGCGAATCAAAGCTACTTTATGCAATTGCTACCATTCATTTATGCAAATATTGAAAAATTGAAAAATAATTTTAATCTTTCCAGAGTCATTTTAAAAAATCGGTGGTATAAGACAATGATTTAATTTTGCTTATGTTTAACTGGATATTCAACTCTATAGATGACATTTAGTTGCAATACCACTTTGATATTAATTACTATTGACATCTCTGAAATATCCCTTAGTCTTTCCCTCTCACACAGACACATATATACACACGCACACACACATCCACAAGCATACACATATGCAAACAAATATTTATTTTTAGACTTTTAATACACTAGTACATTGTTTCTATTCATTTAACTATAACACTTGTCTTTTGTACCATTTGAAGGAAGATTTTATTTCTCATAAAGCAAGCTTTTAACCAAAGATACGAAAGAACTATCACAGCTATAAACAGAACAGAACGTTATACAAAGTTAAGGTACTGTTTATAGCAATGGTGTTTTTCTTTTTTTTTTTTTTTGTATCTGTGGAAGACACTTCTAAACATTTGGAGATTAAATAGACATAGAAATTTATCTTATGCATGAACTATAAAAATATTAAATGCAAATAAGTAGACATATTGAATAATATCAAAGAACTATAATTGCTTTTTATGACAGTTCTATAAATGATCATAAATAACTTT
>NW_007727721.1:18575-19831 GCF_000696425.1 Galeopterus variegatus | reverse complement strand
ACACACACACACACACACCCATTGTTCTCAATTCTAGAAGTAAAGCTTTCAATGTTTTACCCCTAAGTACAAGTATGATCTTTGGTTGTAAATTTATTTTTTCCTATTTTCTTCTCTCTTTCTCTCACTCTCTCTTTTATTGACGTTCTTTATCCTACAGGGAGAATTATCTACAAATTATCAATAGCTAATAGCTAATTTCCTGACAGTTTCATTATAAAATTGACTGTTGATATTTTTCTATGGATTTTTTGGGGCATCTATTTAAGTGATTACTTTTTTTTCTGATTTATTCTGTTCATGTTGTGAATTGTGTTGATCTATTTTCAAATGTTAAATCATCCTTGTATTTCTGGAATATACCTATATTATCAATGCNACACACACACACACACACCCATTGTTCTCAATTCTAGAAGTAAAGCTTTCAATGTTTTACCACTAAGTACAAGTATGATCTTTGGTTGTAAATTTATTTTTTCCTATTTTCTTCTCTCTTTCTCTCACTCTCTCTTTTATTGATGTTCTTTATCCTACAGGGAAAATTATCTACAAATTATCAATAGCTAATAGCTAATTTCCTGACAGTTTCATTATAAAATTGACTGTTGATATTTTTCTATGGATTTTTTGGGCATCTATTTAAATGATTACTTTTTTTTCTGATTTATTCTGTTCATGCTGTGAATTGTGTCGATCTATTTTCAAATGTTAAATCATCCTTGTATTTCTGGAATATACCTATATTATCAATGCTATGGCCTGAATGCGTTCCTCAAAAATTCATGTGTTGAAGCCTAAATCCTCAATGAGATGGTATTTGGAGATGGGGCATTTGGGAAGCACTTCAGTGAATGAAATTAGTGCACTTATAGGGAGATGAAGAAAAAAACAAAGGTCTTTTGCTCTCCCTCTCTTTTGAGGATACAGAGAAAACAACCATCTCTAAACTGGGAAAAGGGCCATTGCCAAGAACCCAACCATGCTGGAACCCTGATCTCAGACTTCCGGTCTCCAGAACAGTAAAAATGAAATCAATATACTGAAAAGACACCTGCACTCCCATATTCGTTACCACACTATGCACAATAGTCAAGAGAGGGAATCAACATAAATGCCCATCAACAAATGAATGGATAAAAAGCTGTGGTATATATACGCAATAGAATACTATTCAGCTATTTAAAAATAAAAATGATATCCTATCATTTGCAGCAACATGGATGAAACTGGAAACTCTCATGTTAAGTGAAATG
>NW_007727721.1:16766-18133 GCF_000696425.1 Galeopterus variegatus | reverse complement strand
CCAAACTGATTAAATAGGCATCCATCTACTATTCATTTACACATTACTAGATTAAATTTAATAATAATATTTTAAGTTGTATGTTTGTGAGTTTTTCCTTACTTTTGTCACGTTTTTGCCCAGAGTTTTATAAAGAGTATGCTGGCCTTATGAAACAATTTGGAAGCATTTTCCTCTTCATGCTGTGAAAGTAAAATTGATATCATTTCTTCTGTAAATGATTGCTTTATTAGAATTTACCAGTGAAAACATTGATGTCTTCGATTTTGGGGGGCAAGACTTTTGAGAATATATTCAATTTATTTTACAGACATAAAGGTACTCAAATTTTTATTCATCATGTGCTATTTTGGATCAGTTGTAATTTTCAAGTAGTCAATTCATTTCATCTAAGCTTTCTAATTCATTTTTATAATGCTATTCATAACATTTTTTGTAAAATTTTCTTTTTATGCCTGTAGATCTGTAGAGGTATCTTTTCTTACATGTCCAGTATTGGCCGGGTGTGTTCTCTCTGTTTTCTTGATCACTCTGAGTTTATCAATGTTGCTGAGCTTCTCAAAGAACCATCTTTTGAATTTCTTAATTTTCTTTACTGTGTTTTCCATCACTGATTTTTCAGTCTTAACCTTTACTATTTTCTTCTTTCTATTTATTTTGGGTTTATTCTGCTCTTCTGTTATTAACTGTCTAATTTGGAAGATTAGATCATTGATTTGAGATTTTTCTTCCTTTCTAATGTGCTTATAAACTTTTAAAGCTGTAATTTTCCCTCTACACATTGTTTAGCTGTGTCCTACAAATTTTGACGTATCTTGTTTTCCATACAATTTAGCTCAAAATGTGTTTTTAAATTATTTTTTTGTGATTTATCCTTTGACTTACTATTTATCTAGAAAAGTGTTGCTAAATTATAGTGACTATCATTCTTAGGATATTCTCTTTGTTTCTGGTGATTTTCAGTTTTCTTATCATGACTGTAGACATGGATTAATTTTGTTTTTCTTGTTCAGGACTTGTACTTCTTCAATTTGCCTTTAATCAATCTGGAAATTTTTCAGAAAGAATTTTCATGATTTTTTTTAATATCCTCTACTTTCAGAATTTCTATTAAACATCTGACCTAAATGCTATTTTAATTTGTATTAGTTTCCTTGGGCTGCCATATCGAATTACCATAAAATTGGTGGCTTAAAAAACAATACTTTATTCTCTCATAGTCCTGGAGGCCTGAAGTCTGAAATTTAGATGTGGGCAGGACCCCATTCCTTGCAAAGGCTTTATAAAAATCCAAACCCATCGGGCTGGCCTGGTGGCGCACTGCTACAGTGCACCGCTTGGGAGCACAGTGGCGCTCCCGCCGAGGG
>NW_007727721.1:2012-16316 GCF_000696425.1 Galeopterus variegatus | reverse complement strand
GTCCTGGAGGCCTGAAGTCTGAAATTTAGATGTGGGCAGGACCCCATTCCTTGCAAAGGCTTTATAAAAATCCAAACCCATCGGGCTGGCCTGGTGGCGCACTGCTACAGTGCACCGCTTGGGAGCACAGTGGCGCTCCCGCCGAGGGTTCGGATCCCACATACAGACCGGTTCCCGCTCACTGGCTGAGCGAGGTGTGGTTGCGACACGGAGGGTTGCAATCCCGTTGCCGGTCCCGGTACGGTATGGGCGCAACATTGAGGGTTGCAATCCGTTGCCGGACACGAAAAAAGACAAAAAGAAAAAAAAAAATCCAAACCCATCAGAGTCTAAAGAGTATTAAAGCATCTGATATTACATGCACAGTCTGGCTATCTTGTTATAGTGTGTCTTCCACAAATTCTCTAGGGGAGAATCTTTTCATGCCTGTTCTAGCTTCTGCTGGAGTTGGCATTCCTAAATTGATGACTGTGTTGCCCCAACCTCTGCCTTTATCTTCACATCACCTTCTTTTCTGCTGTCTGTCAAATCTTCATCTGCCTCACTCTCATAAAGACACTTAGATTAGGGCCCAACTGAGTAATCCAGAATGACATCCTCATCTGAAGATCCTTTATTTAATTATATCTACAAAAATCCTTTTTCCAAATAAGATAATGTTCAAAGATTCCATGAATTACAGTGTGGACATTTTTTTCCAGCATGCTACGTATTCAACTCACTACAAATCTTTCCATTTTTTTTAAATATGAAAACTTCATGATTTATGTACAAGTTGGGATTCTCCAGAGAAAGAGAATCTATAGGATTTGTAAATATATAGAGAGAGATATTTATTTTAAGAAATTGGCTCATACAATTGTGTAGGTGAAATCTGCAGGGCAGGACAGCAGGCTGGAGACCCAGGGAAGAGCTGATGTTGCAGCCCAAGTCTGAAAACAGCCTGAAGACAGAATTCCATCTTCCTTCCTCCAGGAATTTCAGTCTTTGTCTTTAAAGGGCTTTACCTGATTGGAAGAAGCCTACCACATTATGGAGGGTAATCTGCTTTACTAAGAGTATGACTTAAAAGTTACTCTTGTCTACAAAAATACCTTCACAGTGTTTGACCAAATATCTGGGTACCATGTCCAAGTCAAATTGAAACATAAAATTAGCCATCACAATTGTTTTTGCATGATTTCAGTTTTCTTCTATTCTACCTATTCTCTTTGCTTAGAGTCCTTCTATCTGTTTCTTTCCTTTGCAATTTATAGATTTCTCTAGATTCTTTTCTCATGCTCCAAAGTTCTTGTACCTATAATCCTCATTATTTTATCTGCTATAACTACCTCACTTGGATTATTTCCTTGTACTTTTTTTTAAAATTGTGATTTCATCTTCACCCATGAATATTTTTTATGAAGATCACAAGAACATACGTATTTTCCTTAAACAGGGTTTTACATTTTACTGAGTGCCCCAGATATTTATTTTGATTTTAATTTATTAGTTTGGAGATACTTGTACCATGATGGCAGTGTAAATCTGGGTCCCATATCCTCAATTATTGATTTGTCACCTGAGCAACGTGTCTGAGCAGAGATTGACTGATTTTTGGAATAGAGTAAGAGCAGTTCTTGCTCAAGGACAGTCTTTCATCAGAATTCTTGATAATCTATAAAGGACAGTTAGTCCTACTTTAAAATACCTTGTTACATCAAATATATTCTTCTTTTCCCATTTTAAAAGCCATTTTTCCTTCTCTCTCATCCCCCAGGAGCAATCTGTTTTATTATCTTGAAAGGGAAAAAAAAGGATCCTGCATGCAGGTTTTGGGGAATCCAGGTGGAGACCACATTTGTAGTTTTATTTGAATCTTTATTTCCACTTTGTTTAGAGAAAAATAGCCCTTTTGGTATACATTGTAGGAAATGGAGGAATGAAACTACATAGAAAACAACAACAACAAAAACTAGCATTTTATGATACATCACTCCCACACAGATATACAAACATTTGCCTTCTGTAACCTAGACCAGAGGTCAGCAATCTATGGCTCTTGGGCCAGTAAAGCCAACTTCCTGTTACCGTAAAAGTGCTGGAACACACCCATGCTCACTTGTTTATGTATGCTTATGGCTACATTCATGCTACAAATGTGAAGTTGAGAAGTTGAAATAGAGACCATTAAGACCCACAAAACTTAAAATATTTACTATCTGGCCTTTACAAAAAAATTTTCTCCTGACACCTGCCATTCAAGCCTACCGGAGAAGAGAATTAGGTAGATTTGGAGGAAGAAGAGGAAACAGTTTTATTTTTCTGGTTGTGAATTGATCTCTCAGCGTGGTTTTGCTTGCTCACCATTACTGTCACATACAGAGTCTCAGTAACTGTTGGTGAATAAAGCCCTCAGCACTGGCAACTACTTTTCCTCCTCCAGGCAAACGCCTATAGACAGACTGGCAGAATTTAAAACTTTTACTAATTTTTAACTTCCAGTTACAAGGGTAAAATCCAAACACGTCAGAGTCCAAGGAGAATTGAAATGCCTGTTATGGCATATATAGTCTAGCTATCTGGTTGTAGTGTGTCTTCCACAAATTAGTGCCTCAAGTCCAAATTATTTGGGCATCCCTACATGAACATTTCATCTCCTGTTTCTTGATATAGTGTTCCTGGCTTCTCACTAATTTTTCCAGTTTCTAATGGCAAACAGTCAGTAGCAGTATTTGTACAGCATGTTAGATTTCATTCCCACTGAATCTCATTCCTTACAGTGGTAATTCTCAGGATAGACTACAGCAAAACCTGTAATAATATTAATATTCTATATTCAGATAAATTTCAAGCTTCTTAATGCTGTAAATGTTTATGGAAGATCGGTATCTTAGTCAGTTTCATCGGCCATAACAAAGTGCCATAAACTGGGTGGCTTATAAACAACAGAAATATATATTTTTTTATAGTTCTGTAGGTTGGAAGTATGAAATCAGGGTGCCAGCATGGTTGGGTTCTGGTGAGAACCCTCTTCCAGGCTGCAGACTGCCATCTTCTGGTTGTATACTCACATGGTAGAGAGAGAGCTAGCTAGGGCCTCTTTTATTTATTTATTTATTTATTATTTTATTTATCAATATACAGTGTAGTTGATTTTCATGTCCCTTTACCAATTCCTCTTCCCCCCTCTCCCCCAAATCAACATCATATCTGTTCTGTTCACTTGGCTTAAAAAGTTCAAGGAATTGTTGTGATTGCTGTGTCTTCTTCCCCCCCACCCCCGCCCCAGTTTGTTTGTATATGTATTTATTTATTTATTTTTAGCTCCCACAAGTAAGTGAGAACATGCATTATTTCTCTTTCTGTGACTGACTTGTTTCACTTAACATAATTTTCTCTAAGTCCATCCATGTTGCTGTGAATGGTAGTATTTCATTTTTTTTTTTTTTTTTAAATAGCAGAGTAGTGTTCCATTGTATAGATATACCATATTTTCCTTATGCAATCATCTGATGATGGCAGAGACAGAGCTAGGTAGATAGCTATCTGGGGTCTCTTTTATAAGGACACCGTTCATGAGGTCTCCACTTTCTTGATCTAATTACCTACCAAAAGGCCTACTCCTAATCCTATGATGTAGGGGGTTATGATTTTGACATATGAATTTGGAGGGGACACAAACATTCAGTCCATAACAGCTGGCTAACAATACATGTTCAGATTAAAAGTTTATGGTGGTTTTTATTTTATATAATATTTTTAGTAAAATCTCTTAGATATATCAAAAATTGATTTTCATTCTAGCATATCCAGCCTCAAATAGTATATTCTCTCCCAAACCACAATTGTACCTTATTGTTTCCCATGGGCTTAGAGCAGAGGTCTGACCAAAGACAGCCTTTTGATCTGGAAGTCTAATAATAAAAGTATGATAAAGTAGAAAGATGAACTCCTCAAGTTAGGGTAACAACTTAATCTGAGAAGCACCTGGGTGTTTGCTGCACTTTAAACCAAAAACATTTAAAAAGTCTCAAAATACAGATTATTGCAGCTAAAAAAAAATATGATGCTTAATCTTTAGAAAACAATGCAGACAATAGTGAGGGTTTTTTCTTGGAAAAGAAACCATAAGTGAATCAATCCGTAAAATCCCTCTCAAAACATTTCCTCACTGTGCCCCTTTCACACCTCTTGCTGCCTCTCACTCACTCTCTCTCCCTGTTTCTTCCACATCTTCATTCTGTCCCTCCTCTGCTCACAATTGCTAAGACAACATTGCTTTCCAAATACTAGCATTCCTGTCTATTGAACAGTCTCATTGCAAGCAGCCTCGTGGGAATCATTTTATTTTTCCTTTCTATTTTTTCCCCTGTGTGATGAATTTACTTGAAATTTAGTAAGTCCTCCCCATTTTGCTGTACAAATAAATACTAGAATCTTTTTCTTTTATATGTGTGACTTGTCAACAACATTATCTCATGCTCACTACATAAATTTCTTTGCTGCATAAGCCAAGATATACAAAGCCTCCTCATTACTTAAGAAAATGCTATATACTGAGAAAGTTTCCAGTAAATATTAGCAGATGATTTGTAAAAATGTAAGGGTGATATGTGATGCTTTTTTGTTTTGTGTTTTGTTTTTTGTCTTTTAATGATTGAATGGGATAATTGCATTGTGTACTTGAGATAAGACTTTCATCCTGTAATTTACATCAATGATTGTTTATAGGAATTTTTAAAATCCAAATATATTTTTAAGGACAGTCAGCACTTATAATATTTCCAGGCAACTGAAAATGATAATTTTCTAGAGAAGCAGGAATTACTTAAAAATACTATGAAACCAATGAGTTGTATGATATCATGAATTTATTTACAAGATTAATAATCATTTTTTTGAAAGAAGAATGATTTTTCTTTGGTAATAGTCAAATTATAAGTGTGTAGCCAAGCGACTATATAACATAATTTCATAATTGTATTTTATCATTGGAAAGCAATATTTTTTTTCTGATTTTTTTCATATTTATTGTCTTTCTACATATCTTATCATAGTACTCACTATATCCCAAATATGAGTTACATTAGAATCCCCTGTACTTCAAAACATACTAAAGAGTTATAAGTTGTATTTTTTTTCACTTTTTAGAACTGCTAAAGGTATAACATTTAATATTTAGAAAACAGAACTCAATGTTTCCACAAATGAGTAATTAGTACATTTGGGCATTTATCTCTAAGAGTAAAAACTGCAGACAAATATTTCATGTGTTACTTGTTTCTATGATATTATTATTACCAATATCAAAATCTTCTTCAGAGACATGTTTCAGAGAAGTATATACAATTAAGAGGTTAGACTTCACCACTAAAGCTTTGGTATAGCTACATAAAAATATGGTGCCAACTTGATAGTTAAAATTTTGTTGTAGTTGTTTTGTATCTCATTGATCTGGAAACTAATATTTCAGCATTCTAGAGTGGGTTACTTTACAGTTTATTACACAACTTAATATTTATCACATTGTACAACTACAACAATTCTACCTCTTCAAAAACAGTTTTTATTACTAAATAGTAAAGCTTTCCGAGTGTAGAGAATATCATGAGATTTGCAGGATAAATTAACTGCCTTGCAAATGGCATAAGAAATGTCACATTTTATGAATCAGAGTTAACAAGATCTAAAAAATGCTATGCCGCATATTTCTCAGTGCATTAGAGGAATAGTCTATCTGAGTGTGTTGCAGGGATTTATTATTAAATTACAGAGCATCAGCAAAGAATCTCCTTCTAGGAAATTTTAGAAGTGATTTCACCAAGATTACTCTAAATGCCATTAATATCTAGGAGGTTTCTAATATGATATGGATTAGTGGATGCTGAGAAAACATCAAGAAATATATTTTGTCTGAAGTGTGCCAATTTAAAAAATTTTATAACTATTTTATCCTTTGTTTATTTCCCAGTGAGGTATTTATTATGTGTTGCTATTATTCTAAATGACAGTAACAATTGCCTTAGGTTTTCAGAATGTATTTCTGTATATTGAAAACTTTATACATCTGTTATACTCTATAAATGTGAGGCATGTAAACTTTATTAGAATTCTGTTTACATAAATGAGCTTTCTCAAGGAAACTTTTGAAAATGTTTTTTGATGATCCTATTTTTGAAAGACCATGTCCAAATGAGAAAAATACTATGCAATGTAACCACAATAACATTTTTTTCCTTCAATCTCCTTAATTTATTCAACTAATAGAAATGAATAACAGGGACAAAACCTAAATTGTATGAAAACAGTCATTCCCTGCATGATAAAAAAATCATTTCATTTTTTAGTGTTATTATATGAGTAATATTCTAGTTACGTAGTTTATTCCATATTTGAAAGAGTATCCCATATGTAAAACGATGGCCCAATACCTATAACTCACAATATTTTCCACAAAACCAAAAATGTTCTCAGAAGAGAAAGAAGATAATAAAAGAGAAATAAGAAAACAGCTGGTTAATAATATAAATTGATCCCAAAGAAGCTTAAGGAGAGAATAATTTATGCTGAGCTAATTAATTGGCTTTTTTCTTTCCCTTCACTGGTCTAGTTAGTTTATAATGTATTCTGGATCACATAGACCTTCCTACATCTTCCTTGCAGAAGATAGATGGTCTTCAGCAGATAGATAATCAAAGCTGTGCAGCGATGACAAAAGTGCAGTTACATAAAAGGAAACAATTACTATTATAGCATTTCACATACATGCTAAAGACTCTTTATCTTTGTTTTCAAAAAAATGGTGACCTGTTTTATCATAATAACTTGGAACTTCCTTAGGAATGAAAATTAATTGGCCTATTGTTGAAACTAAACAAAGTATATTGCTAAAAGGCTAATAATTTTAAATAAGCCTTTATTCAAAACATGAAGCACTAAAAAAAAAAAAAATGCAGTTTTTAAGTGCTACCAGATAATGGTTATAAACGTCCACCAAGAAACTGTATATGGTTATTAGACTAGATTGTGAGTTGCCGGTTCACAATTGCCTACACGTATGATTTAGGGGGCTTTGTAAATGCTAACAATAACAAAACACATTCCAAACTGTGTTAATTTGTCTAAAGACCTCTTTAAATGTTAATAATTCAGCTTCACTCATGCCTTATCATCTTTCTTATAGAAGACGGATAGCATTAATATTAATTCAATAATTGAAATCTTCTGTTACCTCATAGAACAGCTTAGAGAACAGTCACTACAATACAAAACCTCACTGAATTGGGTCTGGGAGTTCCTGTGGTATGTCTCATATATTGTGATCAACATATCTTGCTTCAGCTCAACTCATCTCCGCCATATTCTTGTGTAGTTGTTTCTGGGTCTTCCACCAGGGCTTGTGAACATATTGATATGTTGTTTATGTCATATAAAGGATATCGATGTTTCAAAAGCTGGAATTTTTCACTTTGAATAAGTGGGATGAAATCCCGCTTTTCCCCATCATTTAATACCTTGGACCATGCTAAAAGCAGATTTCTAATTTATGATGTAGAATGTACTGCAGTACCTGACAATGCCCTAATAATTAGCAATCACCTTTAAAAAATTTTCTTTCCCTCCTTCCCTACTTCTCTCCTGCCTACCTTTCCCTCTCCTCCACCTCCCTTCTTGCTTCTTTCCATTCTGTTTTTAAATATTACCATTTCCATGTATGCTGAAACCAGAAAGTCATACTCTCTCTGGCTTCAACACTACTAGATTTTCATAGTTTCTTTTTCTCAGCTCTGAACAGATTTTCTCCAAGAAGCATATATTGAAGTAAGCACAAGTTTATTCTGTCACATTTTACTGACATCACAGAACTGATATGTGCTCATGAAAACTACATTTTTCTATGTTAAACATATAAGTCAAATAAAGAAAATGTTGAAGAGGAAAGAAGTAATCCAATAGTTGCATAAGATGAGGGCTAAGAATTTCCACTTGGGCTTAGAGATGTTTATGTTATTGTCAACAAAGTGTGTGTGTGTGTGTGTGTGTGTGTGTGAACTTGAATTTTTTTTCTTTTTTTTTTTTTTGCAGTTTCAAGTTGCAGAAAATGATACAGTTGAATAGGAGAAAATGCTGAGGGAGAGGGTGAAAGAGCACATGAGAGAGAGAGAGAGAGAGAGAGATTGAATTGCCAGAGTGATGTTGAACAGGCAAGAGAGGATGGATTCATTAGACAAGAGGGCAGAATAGCCCTAGATAGGAACAAAGGTGGTTCGTCTTTAGTTCAAAAAGAAAGGAAGAGAAATGGTTAATGATGCTGACAGATAGGTGGATCTTTTTGTCAATGAAAAGAGAATGCAAGGCAGTAAAAGAAAAAGTGTGGTCATGCTAAGAAATGAAGAATATGGGAGATGTTTGACATTCTTTGGAGACAGGAGAATGTATAAGTCTTCTAGAAAAATGGAATAACAAATAGATTATGAAACACTGAAAGAATTATTGGATAGCATGCAGGGGTTCACAATAGAATAGTAATGATGGATTTTGCTTTGGGTCAATTGTGTCCCCCAAAGTTCATGTATTGAAAACTTGACTCCAATTGTAACCATGTTAAGTGGGTGGGAAATCCAATTATGGTATTCGAAAGCTGGGACCTTTGAGAGGTGATTAGATTGTGAGGACTGTGCCCTTGTGAATGGATTAATCTGTTCATGGAGTAATAGCTTAGTTCTGATGGCTTTAAAAGGAGAGCAAGTAAGGAGGCGGCTCACTCTTTCTCAACCTGTTCTTACCATGTGATACCCTACATTGTATTGCTGTAGAGTTCCCACTAGGAAGAAGATTCCCACCTGATGTGTTCTCCAGATTTTGGATGTCTCAGCCTCTGAACTGTAAAAAAATAAATTTCAGTTTTTTATAACTTACCCTGTTTCAGGTATTCTGTTATAAGCAACAGAAAGGGACTAATATAGATTTGAAGTGAAATTGTCAGTGCCTTTTATTACTGTGTAGGTATAGACTCAGAATAGGTACAGCAAGTTTACAGCTGTCTCAAGAGACTAGGAAGAAATAGAAGATATGTGATTTGAACCTATACACAAAGGACTGATTATAATTCTGTAACAGAGAACTTAATGTAGATAAGGATAAAATAAAGAAATGAAGAGAATTACAATTAGTGAAAAGAAGTGATATAAAAAGTGGGATAAATGAATTTAAGTTCTTGCTGGGGAAAAAATCTAAAATTTATTCTAATTTTAATACTTTAGGAAGAAATGTACAAAGATATTGAGATTGAGAGAATGGGGATATAGGATAGCAATTCTATATTACAACTGGGAATGAGTGGCTAATATTAGGTAGAAGGCAAAATTATTGAAAAATATGACATCAAGGAACGGAATGTCAGAGGTATTAGAAAAAACAATCTAAATAGATATTAAAATCATTCAGACTTATGACAGAAGTAGTGTTAGAGAATAACAGAGAGCTAGGAGATAAAATATTGACAGAATAAAGGCAATTACCTTGAGGTGAACATAAATGCCTATAACAATCAGGCATATTGGGTGATATGGCCTGCTGACATATGACTTAAAGTTGGATGTGCTTAATGGAGATAGAGAAAAAAATGAGTTGAAAACAGCATAAAGGACACATCTCATTTCTTTGCCCAATCATATGAAATGTGTGGAGAAAAAGTAGTCAATAGTTTTAAGAGCAGAGGAGAATCCTTGTTCCTAGGAGAGAGCCATTTTCAACTTATATCAAGAAGGCAAAGGAGACATTCACAACAGAAGTTCAGAATATAGGTATTTTGCAGACAATTGATTATCAGGCCCACTTAGCAACATATGAAGATGTCAATGTTTGTAGAAGAAAGTCAATGGGGTCATAAAGACAAATATATAGTTTTATGGGGATTTGAGTGCATTAGATAAGGGGTGACCTGTGATTCTTCATCTTCTCATAGCGAGTGATGTAATCTAGAAGGAAGGACAAAATGAAATAAGATCTGGTGATCTTAAAGCTGAAAATGTTGGTGAGGTGTAAGTGTAGTGGTATTGGGTATGCCTTGCCAAGAGCCATCTCAGTCTTAAGCCTCATTATCTCTTCTTGGTAGATATGAGAAGATCAGAGAAGGGGTAAGGAGGTTTAATTTGAGAAAATAGGGCTCCTATTGACATCTACTAATGGAAGAGTAAAAGTCAGGTGGTGTAATAGCCTTACTCAGCTGACGTAAGAAAATAGAAAAGAAAATACGATACATCTCCCCTGTGACTCAATAACTTTTCAGTAATAATCATGCTAAACTTAAATTCAAGAAAGAAGGAATAGAAGGAGAGCAATGAAGAAAAACTTCTGTGGGGGGTTGCTCTAAATGGGAGCATAAAAATAGAACAAAATCTAGAGATATGTGTAATACATTCATGAGAATATAACCTGTATATGATTATGAAGTGTATAATCGTGTGTGTGTGTACTCACATGAGAGAGACCACTGTTTCATTTTTTAGGCAGTGAAAACCAGTGGAGTCCAAACCTTGAAATTCCTCTGTAAATTAAACTGTAGGAAGCAGATATAAAAGGCATGAGAGAATGTATTACGCAAAGCAGGTTTCTCTGTGTAGAACAAGAAAATAAGAGATGTGAACACTACTAAGAACAAATGAGCACGTGTCTAAAACCTACATCATTTGCCCATTTTATAAGTTAGGAAAGAAGGAACAAAGGAAAATTATAAAAATGAACATGCTGAGAGAGACTCTCTGCTGGATCTCTATCTGCTTGTAGATGTACATATAGTCTTCTTGTCTATGGAGTTTAAAGGATCACTCAAGCATCCTTAAACTTGTAGACAGACAGTGTCTACAACCATTATCTAGATTTATATCACCATGAAATGGAAAAATATTCTGTTTGTGATAGTTGCTTCTTTCGCCATGAATTTTTTTGTGAGTTTTTTTTTTCCTTGCTAGAACACCCTTTTAAAAATGTGTATTAGGATGTAGATTGCTGGGGAAAAAATTACCAGTCTTAAAATTTTTCATAGTCTTATCAACTAAAAGCAGTTTTATATTTCTCATTGAAATTATCATCTCTTCCTCCCTCTGCTGATGGGATTTGCTCATATAATTTCAAAGCTTGCTCTATCTTCTGTAAACCAGTTAAGGTAGGAAGAGAATTTTATTTTACATTAAAGTTAAATCGTACAATTTTATTTTATTTTTCATAATTTTGTATATTTTTATGTAAAATTGAAATTTTTAGAGAATCACAATCATAAGAAAAAAACATAATTGAGTTAAATATATTTTCTACTCTTCCATCATATCCAGGAAACATCAAAAACACTCTAAATGAAGTCAAAATGATGGTTTCAAATCATTTTCATAATTTGGTTATCAGATATATGTTTTAAAGTCAGGGTACAATAGTAAAAACAAAAACAAAAACCAGAATTTTGGCAATATTTTGCTCTTGTCATGTAGGCTATGCAGACTGTAACTTGTAATATATTGGATTCCACATTCCTAACTTTGAACTAAGAAAGAAAACCAAATGAAAAATGAAGTATGGAATACACATTCTTTTTTTCCAGATAGCATATGGCCTCAGTGACTTTTGTAATAAGATATATTTTGTTCTCTATGTACTATAGGTTTGTTGCCTTGTTTTCAGTTATTTTTCAGTTGTGTATCTTCTTTAGTCTTTATTTTCTTTCTAGTAACTTGCTAGAATATTTTCTTGCCATTAAAGAAAAATAAAGAATCTTTTTCTCTATAAAAACCATACTTTTCCTTACAAAGATGATGCCTCCAGCAATAAAATAGGTCTATCCATTAGGCTGTCTTAAAAAATTCTGTTATGTTGAGAAGCCTTTGTTTTAGTATGCTCATGTGTTTTGAAATGACTTATAAATTTCCTCTAAAGTTGAAAATAAAACTAAATGTATAATATATTCCTATCAAGGTTTCAGTAGTAGCCTTTTAGCATACAAACATGGTTTTAAATCCCAGTCTGAAAACATCTAAGCCTTTAGTCTTTGGTAAGTTACTTTACTTCTTTATGCCTCAATATCCTCCTTGATAAAACAGAGATAATAATGCCTACTACAGTGACTTGTCATAATGATTTAATTAAATAATACACATACATTACAAATGACAAATTTTGGTACATAATGAACATTTTGAAAATATATCTACTTCATTTTAACAGAAAGACTACATTCTAAATTAGGGCAAGATAATCTTAAGAAGGAAAGATATGATTAGATTGATATAACATGTAGCTTCAAAGTTATATGTCCATATTGCTAACTCAGTTATATGTGAATGTCTTTTGTTTGAAATGAATTCTTTAGGAAACTATAACAAAATGTATACTAGACATTATCATTTTAATTAAATATTCAACATGTTTAGGATTAGCTGTTCCTTAAGCAGAAACATTGTCTTTAGAATTCAACTTCCATGAGAGACATTATTTTCTGATAACATGGAAAAGTATGAAATGACACAAATTTGCTTATTTTACAGATACATTGAAGAATTTTCTGTGTGTTAGACATGAGGCCATAGAGTTAGTATATACCAGTGAATGAAACAGGCATAGCCCACTTCCTTATAAAGTTTAAGTCTGATGGAACTTGGGATGGAGAGAAAAATAAAAAGCATGTAAATCAGCAAAAAAGTATGCCATTAAAAACTGTTAAAAATGCATTGGTTAAAAATGGAAGATGCTGAGGCAGAGATTAACATGTGACAGAGGGCAAGGCTTCTTGCAGTCGTCATGGTGGACAGAGGTTAGGGGGAAAAGTTAAAATAAGAACAAAGAATGATGAAAATACAGCCATGTAAAGAAAAAGAATCACAAATGTAAAGGTCTAACATGGACAAGCATTTGGGTGCTATAGGAATTGACTGTAAACCAATTATCTGAAGTACATTAAGGAAGAGTAATATGAAATAATTTTGGAAAGGTAATGAGAGGAATCATGCAATGACTTAGAGACAATGTCAAGAAATCTGCATTTTATTCTCAGAAAACTGAAAAGTCATTGAGTGGTTTTAATCAGGAGATTGGTAAGGTAAGATTTCTGGTTTAGGAGGATCACTTTGTTGGTTATGTAGAAGACTGTTATGTCTGTACATGTATTGATAATACTTTGATATTGACAGAGAAAGATGTGTTTTTGTGTAAGCTGACCTCGTGCTACTAAAAGGAAGGTATATTTCCTTGTTTGCTGAGCACCTATAGTGCCTAAACCAGTAATTCCCACTCCTGGAGGGATTGGTTAGCATCTGAAAGACTCTAATCAGGAGAGGATATGATTCTTCCTACATCTTTACTTGAAACAATCTAACTACAATGGGATAGTTATTTTTTATGTCTTTTCAAAACCTTTAAAAAAAATTCTTAAAAACAGTATACAACTTTGCCCATTTTAAAATTGCATTTTAGATATTTTTTGTCAGAAATTTAAGTATTGATAATATAGTAATTTTTACTGTATTATAAATTGTGTCATTTTAAAACTAAACCACTATTGCTTTGAAATTAATCCACTCTTTTAAAAATATAGCCAACAGAATCGAAGGTCATTTAATACTCATGGTCATCCACTTAATAATGCCTAAAAAATGTTCTTTGACTAAAATTTTAAATATTTGTCTTTACTTCAATTTAAACTACAAAGTTATAGTAACCGAAACAGCATGGTACTGGCATAAAAATAGACACTCGGACCAGTGGAGCAGAATAGAGAACCCAGAAATTACCCCTCAGGCTTACAGCCATCTGATATTTGACAAAGGCAACAAAAACATGCATTGGGGAAAAGACTGCCTTTTTAATATGTGGTTCCGGGAAAATTGGATATCCATATGCAGAAGAATGAAACTAGACATGCACCTCTCATCACATATTAAAATGAACTCAAAATGGATTAAAGACTTAAGTATAAGACCTGAAACTGTAAAATTACTAAACAGTAAAGAGAAAATATAGGTGAAACACTTCAGGAACTAGGGCTGGGTATAGACTTTATGAACATATGCCCTAAAGCACAAGCAACAAAAGAAAAAATGAACAAATGGGACTATATCAAACTAAAAATCTTCTGCACAGTGAAGGACACAATCAACAGAGTGAAATGACAACCGACACAGTGGGACAAAATTTTTGCTAACTATGCATCTGACAAGGGATTAATATCCATAACATACAAGGAACTGAAGCAATTACACAGTAAAAAAAAAAAACTAAAAACAAATAAAAAAACAGTAGAATTGGGCAAAGGAGCTGAGTAGGCATTTTTCAAAG
>NW_007727721.1:0-669 GCF_000696425.1 Galeopterus variegatus | reverse complement strand
AAGCAAGGCAGTAATGATATCAGTGTGATAAGTGCAACAACACAGTTTAATAAGTTTAAAAACTACTGGCTGTTATGCACTTTGCTGAAGTTTCCTTACACGGAATTCCTTACATGGAATTACTCTAGATATCAACAAATAAGAAATCATCTGGAAGATGTATGGTATTCTGTATTGTGAAAGTTGCCAGAATCAAAATGGAGTTACAGGCATCAAAACCCTGACAAAGGAAGCCGGAAAGGTCATAAAGGGGGGATTTTTGCATGCATGCAGGATAACAGAATCTATCACAAAAGNGCAAATGGGAGAATTTCATTCCTTTTTATGGCAGAATAGTATTCCATGGTATGTGTTTATACACACACACACACACACACACACACACACATACATATATATACACATACACACACATATATATACAAGAGAAGAATAAGCAAAATGTACCAGCTTCTCATGATTCTTGTTCTAAGCAAATAAAAAGATAATACAAAAACAACAGGGCCCAGATGACCACACTACAAATCGTGGAATGCCCTCTTGCTGTGGGGCCGATTCTAGACTGCAGGTAAGCAATTTTGTATTCTATAGCTGTAATTATGTAAGAAAAGCAAGGCAGTAATGATATCAGTGTGATAAGTGCAACAACACAGTTTAATAAGTTTAAAA
>NW_007727720.1:246003-378389 GCF_000696425.1 Galeopterus variegatus | reverse complement strand
GATGGGACACAATAACTAACTACATTGTATATTGACAAAATAAAAAAAAAAAAAAAAGAATAAGTAAGACTTACAGCTTAATGGTTGTCATCACTATAGAAGGCAGGGGACAATAGAATATTTGTAAAATGACCAAAAACAAACAAACGAACAAACAAAAAGTTCATCTAGAATTCTCTATCTAGCAAAAATATCCTTTAAAAATAAAGCTGAAGCAAAGTTGGTTCAAATAATTAAAAATTTAGCAAAAACCAAGTCCATAGGCCAGCAATGAAAGAAATTACAAAAGAGTTCATCACATTAAGTAAATATGACCTTATTTGGGAACATAAAACTTTAGAAAATAAAGATGAACATTTAAAAGGTAAAGATGAATGAATATTGACTAGTTCAATGAGCAATAATAAAATAATAATGTCTTATAAGGCGTATTACAAAAGTAGAAGTAAAATTTATGAGACAGAAGCACAAAAGGAAACTCAGTGCTTTCATTGGAAGTGACGAATGTGCTAATTTAAGGTAGAGAGTAATATATAAAAAAATGTGTATTACAGACTCCAGAAATTACCACCATAAGGAAAAACAAAAGAATATAGATCTAAGAATTTAATGAAAAAAATTAATGGAATAATTAAGTCTAAAAGAAACATAAAACAGCAGAAGCCCTGACCTCACTGGGAAAACTATTCAGGGATTACAAAGTGGCTCTTTTTTCTCTGAAACATAGTCCTTCGAATTTTGGCTGCCTTAGCATCTCTAAACTTGAAATTTTCTTCCCGCAATTCCTTGAGTCTGCACAAAGCATTGCTGGTGTCTCTGTCTCTCAACGGCCACTCTCTCCCTAGCTTTCCAGTTTTGTATCCAACACCAAAATTGGCACATGCCCAGTGGTAAAGAGGACCATGTGTAAGGTGAGGCTTACTTCAGTGTCTTTCTCTCCCTCTAGAGTCTGGCCCTTTAGGTCCTGGCTGCCTTAGTAGCTCTCACATGTCTTCAGACAGATGTATTTTTCTTTATTATTGTTAAAAGTGTTACCTGACTATTCTAACTCTTGGTAAATATTTTGTTCTGCCATATGCCTCACTATTATAGCCAGAAGTGAAAGTTCTATATTGAGCCTTGAAGGGAAAAATTGCAGTTGGCAAGTTGAAAAAGAAAGAAATAGTATTCCTGGTAGAGGAAATAGTGGTACAAAGGCACAACATGGATAGAAACGATGTGTTTAGTGGGCATAGAATTCCAAGAACACAGGTAGCATAGGATTGATGAAGGATGAGATTACAGGGATATTCTGGGTCCAGGTAAGCAAATACTTTATCTTTCTAAGCAACTTAAATTCTTGTCTTATAGATATTAGAGCACCGTTAATGGATTTCTGCCATGAAAATTACTTAAGATACATGCTTTTAAAAAACTCTTGTGATATCGTAAAGAATTAATTTGAAAGTGGCAAAACTGATCTGTAGATCAGTTAGATGTGTGTTACTATAATCCAAGCAAGAGAGCCTGAGGACTTGAAGTCAGATAGCAGTAGTGATAATGTAGAGAGGAGATATAAATTATATACAGACAGTGCGGTTTTTTGATGGATTAAACATAATAAAGGAAAAAGATTCAGACATAGCTCAAGTTTGGGGCTGAGGGAAGGTGTTACCATTCATATTTGCTAGGGGAGAGAATAATATATTGGATTTGTTGACTTTGAGATGCCTGAAGTACAGTTATATGAAGATATACAGTAGGTAGTTTTACTTATGTGCCTGGTTATTAAAGATCTTGGCCGGAAACCTAGATTTGGATGTCCTCATGGGCCAGGTAGTAGTCATGAGCATGAACAGAATCAGCCAGGAAGAACCTGGTCTTTGTTCTCCCCTAACAATCTAGCTGAATCACAGCTTGATAATCGGTCCTTCGCAATGTAATCAAGACAAACCACAAGAAGATGCTTTTTTAAGAAACTGGCAGAAATTTGTTTGGAATGCATGACATTTTCAGGTTTGCCAAAGTTATTTATATAAACTAGCTGATTTGATCTATGTTTCTAATGGATAGACAATTGTGAATTTTTGCACTATTATTAGTCTATCGATATAATGTTATTACTAGGCACTTATAGAAAACTTGAATTAGGCAGGATTTGAAAGGGTATTTGCTGTGGATTCTTTTTTCTATGTATGTGGGAGGACATTGTTGAAAAATGAGCCTTTTCATGATAGGCAGAGAAATTCATTACTTAGAGATATTTTCCATTTCATAAAAGAAAATTCATGTTGGCAAAAATAACTCATCTGTGACATATTAAATGTTCTATTATTATCTTAGATATTAGATCATGAGTTTATTCATTCTGATGCTATTTATAAAGAATAAAAAAATAACAAAGCTAAAATTGGGTAAATTTATACAAAGTATACAATAAAGTTGCATTGTCAATGTTACTTGACTAAGACACTAATGTATCTATAATATCAAAGGTTCGAGACAGTGTGTTATAAGAATAGTAACATACTGTAAATTTCAAAAACATTAAAGAAATAAGGCCAACTTCTAAGCTCTTAAAATAACCCTCTCTTGTATATTTTAGCTATTTTTACTTTTGCCCTTTGCACTTTTTCCATTTCAGGATTATAATGTTTCAAGGCATTTGCAGTTCTCAGTTTATGCTTTCATCTTATTTGAAAGGCAACATTTCTGATTGTTTAGACAGCAAATTGTCATGCTGAGTACACTTTCTGTATTCCTCCAAGCTCCAGTAAGCCTCTAACGAGCGTTTCTGCCTTTCTAGTCAAATTTTTAATCTGATAATCTTGGGATTTCTGTGAGAAGCCACTAATGTTTGAGTAAAATTATAAATCTACATATTTGAAAGAATACCACAGCTTTTTGCAAATCATACAATTTAAAAAAAATAAACTGGCAACCATTATTTAAATTTTTTAATCAAATTGAAAAGTAATAGAAGAGAGTTTTCTCTTAGATCAACTTTCTTTAAAAAAAATTGAGTATTTCTGCTTCTTCTTATAATGTAACAGAGAACAGACTCCTCTTTCCCTAAGTACAAGGACAGTTCAAAAAGTTCATGGAGAAATGGAATTATAATATAAAAATTAAAAATATAGACTGTGTCTTTCAACATAAGCTTCATCAAGTTCAAGACAGTTTTATGAACAGTGATACCAGCCATTTAGTCTATCTCTGAAGAACTGAGAATCCTGGGAACTTAATCGTGTTAATGCAGTCTTTTTTACATTAACTGAAAAAGAATGGCTACCTTTTAAAGGTTTTTTTAAGATTAGGAAGCAAAGAGAAGTCAGAAGGAGCCAAATCAGGATTGTAAGGTGGATGCGTAATGATTTCCCATCAAAATTCTCATAAAATTCCCCGTGTTTGATGAGAGGAAAAAGCAGGGGCATTGTCATGGTGAAGGACTCTCTGGTGAAACTTCCCGGGTGTTTTTTGGCTAAATCTTTGGCTAACTTTCTCTAAACACTCTCATCATAAGTAGATGTAATCGTTCTTTGGCCCTCCAGAAAGTCAACAGGCAAAATGCCTTGTGCATCCCAGAAAACTGTTGTCATGACCTTCGCTCTTGACAGGTTCACTTTAGCTTTGACTGGATCACTTCCACCTCTTGATAACTATGGCTTTGATTATGTTTTTCCTTCAGGATCATATTCTTAAAGCCATGTTTCATCTCTTGTTATAATTCTTTGAAGAAATGCTCCAGGATATTGACCCCATTCTTAAAAATTTTTCATTGAGAACTCTGCTCTTGCCTGCAGCTGGTCTGGACTCAAAAGTTTTGGCATCCACTGAGCAGAAATTTTGCTCAACTGTAATTTTTCAGTCAGAATTGTGTAAGCTGAACCATTTGAGATGCCTGTGGTGTTGGCTATTGTTTCTGCTGTTAATTATTGATACTCTTCAATTAGAGCACAAACAAGATTAGTTTTTTTCTCACAAATTGGTGTAGATGGTCTGCTGCTGTGGGCTTCATCTTAAATGTCATTTAGTCCCTTCTTAAAATGAGTTATCCATTTGTAAACTGTGGATTTCATTGGGGCATTGTCCGTGTAAGCTTTGTGTAAAACATCATTGATTTCACCATTCTTTTACCCAAGGTTCACCATAAATTTGATGTTTGTTCTTGCTTCAATTTTGGCAGAATTCATGGGGCTCTGATAGGGGCTCTTTTCAACCTGATGTCTGATACTTATTAGTGCCACAAACCAGAACCTGTTCAGACATGTTATAAGAAGTTAGTATGAGTTTATTTTAGTACTAAAATATTTTAAAATCCATGCGTAGTTTTTGCATAATATACATTTTTCATGAACTTTTTGAAAACCCCTCATACGTAGAAAGGAAGAAAAATACATAAAATAGCTGTTTTCAGACATTGGTCATCAGGCAATATTTGGAGTACCTGAGAGAATGGAAACAGTCAAGGGGATACCTGTGATCACCCCAGCTCTGTCCCTTGAGGAACATTCTACCTGTAGTCCAGGGAGAAAGTTCCCTAGGAGAGCACCATTGTCTGAGTTGAGCAGACATAGAATGGAGTTCAAGGAGGGTGAGACTTTTGGCAGTTGCAGAGCAGTGTTCTGAAAAAGAGAAAGCGATGCAAAGAACAGGGTCCAGAAATTTTCTCAAGGTCACCTTGAGTTTTTGCTGAATACCAAACTACTTCTGCATAATGCAAAACCCCAGGGGACTGACAAACAGCAGTCAGAGAAGCAAAAACAGAATCATTTCCAAAGCTCACTCCAGACTAGAAATCAAGCTCTGATCAACCAGAGAGGAGATTCCTCGCTTATCACCTGGAACAGATAATAGAGACCTCAGATCAACTGAAGCTTAGTCTGAGGTTAAGCAATCTCTAGACTGTATTAAAACAACAACAACAACAAAAAAAAACCCATAAAAGTTACCAAAGGAAAAAGAAGCATATCTACATAGAAGAACGACTTCAGATGTCCATTCACAAAAGATGTAGGTCAGAAGACAATGAAATGACATCTTCAAAATATTAAAAGCAAACAATTGTCAACCTAGAATTCCATATCCAGTGAAAATATTTCTCAAAAATGAAAGCAAAATAAAAACTTCTGAAGAACACCTGTAATAATAAACCTGTGTGTAATATAATTTTTTTTTCTTATTTAAAACATTTTTATGATATATTTGACTTTTAAACAAACATAATAATGTATTGTGGAACTTATAAAAATGTAGAAGTAAAATTATGACAGAAACAGCACAAAGAATGGGAAGGGGCAAATGGAAGTATTTTGCTGTAAGTTTTTTACATCACATACAAGTAGAATAATATTTTTTGCAAAATAACTGAAAATTTAGAGATGCCAATGGTAAGCTCTAGAGAAACCACTAAAAAAATGAAACAAAGAGGCTTTGCAAATAAACAAGCAATGAAGATAAAATGGAATATTAAAAACTTTCAATTAATTCTAAAGAAGACAGGGAAAAGGTAAAACAAGATAGGCAAGTAAAAAACAAATTACGAGCTGACAGATTTAAACCAGACCATATCAATAATTATTTTTAATGTAAATGACCTAATTATCCAGTTCAACAGAAGAAATTGTCAGGCTGCATATAAAAAAAAAAGACCCAACCATATGCTACCTACAAGAAAACCACATAAAATATAAACATTAAACAAAGGATAGATTAAAAATAAGTCTATAATAATGAGATTCCACTGCACACCTATTAGAATGGCTAAAATTTTATAAGCTGGAAATATCACATGTCAGTGACGATACTAAACAACTGTAATACATTTCTGGAGGGATGCAAAATTGTTTAGCCACTGTGGAAAATTGATATTTTTTAAAAAATAAAGTCAGACATACAATGCACCTTACAAAGCAATCCCTACAAAGCTTTATTTATGAACACTAAAATCTGGAAACCATTTAAATGTTCTTTAACTGGTAAATGAATAAACAAACTATGGTACATCCCATAATGGAATACTACTCAGCAAAAGAATGCAACAGACCACTGAAGAGTACAAAAGCATGGATGAATCTCAAATTCGTTATGCTAAGTGAAAGAAGCCAGACTCAAAAAATTACACTGATTTCGTTATATTAAATTCTGGAAAAGGTAAAACTATAGTGACAGAAAAGAGAACAGTGACTACAAGGACTGAGAATGGGGGACAGGACTGACTACAAAGGGGCACCAAAATTTGGGGGGAGTTGATAGAACTGTTCTGTATCTTGATTGTGTTGTTTGTTACACAACTGCATGTATTTGCCAATAGTCAAAAAATAGTACAGTAAAAATTATGTAATGTATACACTAAAATGCATGAAAATCAGGTTTCAAAAAAAGTAAGTGGATAGATGGAAATCTATCATTCAAGCACTCAGAAAAATCCTCGAATGGTGATATTATCAAATAGTCTTCAGAACAAAATTACTTCTAAATATTTTATTTTTTATTATTATTTATTTTAGATATATGCAATATATTTGTAAATTAAACTTTAAAAACCTACTAAGGGATACAAAAGATGAGCTGAACTTATGGAAAGATATTACATTTTTAGAAAGTTTATTTAACCTGTTGATATGTAAATTTTACAAGAGTCCAATAAAAATATCAAGAGGATTTTGTTTTTATAACCAAACAAATAAAAATATCCACCACAAATGAAAGAGACCAGATTTATCAAATATTAAAGCATTTTTTTCTTATAGAACTACAATAATTAAACCAGTGTGGTACACAGGAATAGACAAATCAATGGAATAGGATGGAAAGTATAGAAATTGATGCAAATACAAGGGAATTTAGTATATGATAAAGTTGAAATTCCAGATTAGCAGAGGAAAGGCAAACTATTCAATAAAAAAATTGCTAGACAAATGGGACAGTCATCAGGAAAAAAATAATTAAATCAAATACCTTGTACTTTATAGCAAAATAATTCTCTGATGGACCAAATACATAAATGTTAAAGGATAATACCATAAAATACTGAAGAAGCCATGGAAGAATTAAAAAATAATTTTGGAGTTGAAAAGGCACTTCTAAGTACAGCACAATACCCAGAAGCCTTAAAAGAAAAAAAGAAAATTCACTATGTAAACAAATTCACTATGGCAAACAATATCATAATCAAAGACAAAGACAAAAAATTAAGAAAGAATAATTATAACATATCAACAGACTCATACTAAGAGAAACATAAAAACTCACCGAGGTACCATTTTCACCTGTTAGTTCAGTAAAAATCATAAAGTCTGATAGTAGCTTATAGTGATATGGGGAAAATTGGGTAGTTTCTTATGTTGCTAGTGACTGTAAACTGGTATAGCCTCTCAGTAGAGCAATTTGATTATATCAATAAAAATTGCTATTATTTTAAAGGCAATGGTTGGATTTAAGTACATTATTTTCATTTATTTACTCAACATTCCCTCTTTCATCTTGTATCTTAGACTGCTCTTCTGGGATCAATTTTTCCTTCCTTTAGCACAGGTTTCTTGATAATAAACTCCCAATTTTTAACATCCTTAATCTTGAAAGATAGTTTCACAGGGCTCTTAATTCCAGGTTCACAGTTATTTTCTATCAGCATTTGCAAGCTTGTATTCACTACCTTCTACCTTCTCTTGTTGCAGTTGAGGTCTGCTGTCTTTCTGTCAGTCCTTCATAGGTGACTCAACCTTTTTCTCTGGCTGTTTTTAAAATCTTATCTTTGTCTTTGGTATCTTCAGTGTTACTAAAATGTGTCTAGATATGAATTCATTTTTATCTATCCTGCTTGGTAACATTTTTGCTCCTAGATATCTGATATCATGTTTTTCACTAGTTCTAAATATTTCATAGACATTATCTCTTTAAATATTTTATTCCCTTCATTCTTTCTATTCTACATTTTTGAGGATCTGATTACACTCACAGAGAGAGATCTTAATTAGTGCTTCCTTTATGTTTTTCCTCTACTTGTTTCTCAGTGTTGTACCTTTGGTAGTTTATGAACTTTCAATTCTCTAATTCTTTCTTCTTCTGTGCCTAATTGGTTTTTATTATAAGAATTATATTTTCATATCAAATTTTTTTTAATCTACATGCTTATCCCTGATACTATCTTGTTGCCTGCTTACATATGTATACATAAATGCATTTTTCATACATGGATGTATTTTTTAACTTTTACTTTGAAATAATTTTAGATTTGCAGAGGAATTATAAAGGTAGTATAGGCAGCACAGCTTCCCTTCATGTTAATGTCTTATGTAACCATTTACTAAAACTGAGAAATTAATACTTGCATAACATTATTAAATAAACTTTAGACTTTATTCAGATTTCACTAGTTGTTCCACTAATGCAACTTTCTGTTCCAGAATCCTGCCCAGAATACCACAATGTAGTCATCGTGACTCCTTCGACACCTCCAATCAGCGGTGGTATCTCAGTTTTTTCTTATTTTTCATGACCTTGACTTTTGAAGAGTACTTGAATACTGGTCAAGTATTTCATAGAATATTTCTCAATTTGGGTTTGTGTGATGTCTTCTCATGATTACAGTGGAGTTATAGGTTGTGAGGAAGAAAGCTCCTGAGGTAAAGTGCCCTCCTCATCATATCATATAAAGAAAAGAAGTTCATGATATCAACAAGATTTAATATTGATGACATTAATCTTGTTCATTTGGTTAAGGTGAGGTCTGACAGTCTTTCCCATTATTTTTCCCTTTCCATAATCTTCTTGCTAGAAGCCAGTCACTAGGTGAAAGCAATTAAGCTCCCCATCCTGGAGGGAAGAGAATCAAAGAATTTGTTAAAGACAGTAAAGTAATTAATAATATTTTGGAGGAAATGCTTTGATTCTATGCAAATATCCTGGTTCTTCTTGGAGTCTTGCTCACTACCTTTAGCATTTGCTTGTAGATCTTACCAGCAGGAATTATTAATGTAGTATTCCAATGGTGATTTTCCATTTCATTTATTCCCTCTACATTTACTATTTAAAATTCTTCTGTGAGGAAGATTTTTCACTTTTCTTTTTTTTTTTAATTCAAAGTATTTTAACCTTTACTTGTACACAGTGGTGGGGTACAGTGTGTTGTTTCTATATATGCATATACTGCACAATGATTCATTTAGGGCAGATAGTATAGTTTTGTACCCATTAGTCTACCACTTTTCCTTCCTCCCCACCACCCACCCCACCTCTGGCCTCTGGTAACCATTATTCTACTCTCTACTTCTATGGGAACCACTTTTTTGTTGTTTTTTTAAAGATTCCACATATGGGTGATATCATACAGTATTCGTCTTTCCGTGCCTGACTTACTTCACTTAACATTATGGTTTCCAGTTCCACCCATGTTGCTGTAAATGATAATGATATCATTTGTGTGTGTGTGTGTGTGTGTGTGTGTGTGTGTATGTGTGTGTGTGTATAGCTGAATAGTGTTCCACTATGTATATATACCAGTTTTTTTATCCATTCATCTGTTGATGGACATCTTGGTTGATTTCATCTCTTGGCTATTGAAGTGCAGGTGTCTTTCTGACATACTGATTTCATTTACTTTGGGTATATGCCTGGTAGTGGGATATCTGGCTCATAAGGCAGCTCTATTTTTAGTTCTCTGAGGAAACTCCATACTGTTTTGCACAGTGGCTGTACCAATTTACACTCCCAACAGCAGTGTAGAAGAGTTCCTTTTTCTCCCATCACCATTTTTTTCATCTCACTCATGATATCTCACTGCAAGATTATATCTCATTCTGGTTTTAATTTACGTTTCCCTGGTTAGTGATGTTGAGCATTTTTTCATGTGCCATTTGTATGCCATCTATGTCTGTTCAGGTCTTTTTCACAATTTTTAATTGGGCTATTTGTTTCTTTGTGGATGAGTTGCACAAGTTTCTTACGTATTCTGGATATTAGCTTCCTTTGTAGTTCAGTGCTTTTCTCTAGCTCTACATTTTGATTTCTCACTGTTTATTTTCAGTATGTCTCATAAGTTTTTGTGTTATGGTTACTATGAGGCTTACAAACAAAACAAAATAAAACATGCTATAGTATAACAAATTATTTTAGACTAATAACAACTTAATTTTGACATCTAAGAAAAAAGAAAAAAAAGCAAAGTCAGCTTTATGCTTTGGCATCATCGCCCCCCACTTTTTGATATCTTGTTGCAACTTACGTTTTTTAATATTGCCTATTTTTTATACGGTTGTTGTATATGTTATTCTCTTGTCAGGTTTGTCTTTAGACTTTATACTAAGGATGTAAGTGGTTTATTCACCACACTTACAACTTGGCTATATTCTGAGGTTGTCTGTATAATTACTTTACTAGTAAGTTATGTACCTTCAGATATTTTCTTCTTACTGTTTAGCATTCTTTTCTTTCAGATTAAAGAGCTCCCTTTAGCATCACTCTCAGGGCAGGTCTAGTGTTGGCGAATTCCCTTAGGTTTTGTTTTTCTGGGGAAAGACTTTATTTCTCCCTCATATTTGAAGGTTACTTTTGCCAGATACAGAAATCTTGGCCGACAGTCTTTTTCCTTCAGCACTTTGAACATATCATCCCATTCTCTTCTTGCCTGTAGGGTTTCTACTGAGAAATCCTCTGAGAGACAAATTGGGGCTCCATTGAGTGTTATGTGTTTCTTTTCTCTTGCTGCTTTACTTTTTTCTTTGTCTTTGATTTTTAATAATTTGATTATGATGTGTCTTGGGGTGTTCCTCTTTGGATTGAATTTGATTGGAGGCCTCTCAGCTTCCTGTATCTGAATGCTGTTATCTTTCTCCATACTTGGGAAATTTTCAGTCATTATGTCCTTGAATATGGTTTCTAAGTCTTTTCCTTTTTCTTTTCCTTCTGGTATACCAATTATTCCGAATTTATTTCATGTGAAGGAGTCCCATATTCGCTGTATTTCTGTTTCACTTTTTTTTAATTGTTTTTTTATTTTTTGCTCCTATGATTGGATAATTTCATGTGTTTCATCTTTGAGCTCACTGATTCTTTCCTCTGTTTGATTAAATCTGCAGTTGAAGCTTTCTATTGAGATTTCTGATTCAGATAATGTTATTTCTAGAATTTCTATTTTTTTAATTGATTCTATTTCTTTTCCTAGCATCAATCCATGTTCAACAGCCACTCCTTGCCCTCTATCAGAGTGGCTCAGAAGTGTTCAGGGCTTGGAACAATAGGCACCATCACCATACCCTCTTGCTGTGGCCTCTTGCACCTTCACGAACTCCGTGGGTCTCTCCTCCTTTTCCTCCAGCTCCAGCAGTCCCAGGTAGGCCGTCTCTTTTTTTTTAATAGTTGCAAATTGGTTACTAATGCTGGGAATCACCTATTCTGCCGTGTTGATGACATCACTCCCAAATATTTTATATAGGTTACATATCAAACAATAACATTTTGGATACATTAGATTAAATAAAATGTATTATTAAAATGAACTTAATGTTTTCTCCTTTTATTAATGTGGCTATTAGAAAAATTAAGATTATATATGTGGCTCATACTAAATTTATATTGGATAGTGCTGGAATAGCATGTCCAGAAATAGATCCATATATGTGTGATCAGTTGATTTTTTTCCAACAGAAGTATTATGGCAATTCAATACGAAAGGCTAGTGTTTTCAACAAATGGTACATGGGAAATTAAATATCTATATGGAAAAAATAAACTTCTACCCTTCACACAATGCACAAAAATTAACTCAAATAGATTATAGACTTTAAATATAAAGCTTGTAAAAGAAACCATGGGAGAAAATCCTTGCAACCTGATGTTGGCAAATATTTCACAGATATGACATAAAAAGCATAAACTACAAAACAGAAAAAAATTAATAAATTGGATTTCATCAAAATTTAAAACTTCTCTTCAAAAGACACCATTAAAAAAGAGAGAGAGAGAGATAAGCCACTGACTGGAAGAAAATATTTGAATTTTATATATCTGACAAAGATCTTATATCTGGATACATAAATAACTTTTACTGTTACAACTCAATAATAAAAAGACAACCCATACAATTAATAAATGGGCAAAAGATTTGAACAGACACTTCCCATAGTAGATACTCAAATGGCACATGAAAAGATGCTCAGTGGTATTAATCACCAAGCAAATGCAAAATAAAACCACAATAACATAGCATTAGATGCACATTGAATAGCTAAAATTAGAAAGATTAAAAATACTAAGTTTGCCAAATGTGTGGAGCAACTTGAGAGCTCTCATACATTACTGTGGGAATGAAAACTGGCACAGCCACTTTTTTTGAGAATCAAGTAACGTATATAAAAAATACAGCAGTGTTTCTAACACATAGTTGGTGCTCAATACATGCCATCCCCTCCTCTCAGACAATCATCTGCAACCCATTGCTTATAGACATGCTCATCATATAGACTCAAACTCTTTAGATCTCAGGAATATTCATAAAGTCCTTTATTATAAAATGCTACAAAATTCTAAGGTTGACATTATTATAGAATGCATTCAATATTTTTGCTTTATTCAAACTGTGAATACCTGAGTGCCTTTTGAGCACACTGATATGTGTTATCTCGTAGCATTATTCAGCCTGGGCATTTCTTTGAGCTCCAACAGTGCATTTTAACCCTAAAGAGATTGTGTTCATCCTTCTCTGCTGCCCCACTTACTCAACCAGACTCACATTTCTCATACTTTTCAACAGTTCTTGTTCTCTGTCCTCAAGACCTACTGACCTTGGCTTTGTGTTGTTGTTTCTAGAATGTTCCTGCCATATGGTATTTGCACGTTTTTTTTTTTTTTTGAAGGAATTCTTCCCCTCAGTAGTTAGTTACTCCTACTCAACCTTAAGATCTAAGCTTTAATGTCAATTCCTCAGGAAAGTCATCTTCACTCTCCTCCCCAGGTCAAGTCACACTTTTCAATACTCTCATGATACTATAAATATTTTCTCAGTAGTTAAGCAGTTCTACAATCTTCTTGGTTTATAATCACATATTTACTTTTTAATTATATAATTAATATCTGCCTCCCTTACTAGGTTCTGATTTGCTGAGGGTAATTTGCTTATATCTACTGATCAGCACAGTCCATAGTAGATTGTAGGAATTCAGTATTTTTTGAATGAATGAAAGCAGAAAGCTTCAGGAGGGGCCATTATTTATTTTTCATTATATCCCTAGCCATGCTGTTTTCATATATTTTCTAAAAATTTGTCTGTTTTAGCATAAGTTAAAGACCCAATCAGGCTGGGTTTTAGCATTTCTAATGATATTTTAAATCAGTTCATGCCTTTTAAATATTTATCCTTGATTTTCACTTAATCTTCTGTATATGTTTCCTTTTAAAATTGAGTTTGATACAGTTTTGTGTAGGTCCTCTGCTTTTCATCTTCATGAACATATTTATAAATGCAATTGGCAATTCAATATGGTTTTAATTAGAAAATATTTTTTAGTAATCATTGAAAAATTAGTCTCCATAATGTAATGGTCTAATGCAAGGATGTTTGCTTAACAGCAGCACTGTTCTATGCCCTGATTATTTCGTGTAATGTGACATAAAGACTGGAGTATAAAAAGAAATAGAGAATATCTAATTGCTAAGAATAGCAGAGTTCTAAAGAGTTTGCCTGCATTTTTTAAAACTCAAACTAATGAAAGAGGATCAGATTATTTCACTAAACTACTTCCTCAACTCCTGAATATTGTAGTGCTAGGGTAGACATATCGCCTCAGGTAAATTTTTTTAAATCAACCTAAACAATGTAATTCTTTGTGTGATTAATTAGCTTAAACTCCAAATCTGAAGTCTGGTATGTTTACAAAAATGATAGTTCCGTTTCTTTGCTTAGCTCACCATGCTATTGAGAAGAGTTTTCTTTTAAAAACATTTTAGAAATGCTAGAGAACAGTCAAGATTTTAAAACACAATATTGGATAGAAAAGTGGACACTGTAATATGCAAGGTATCTAACAGATCAGGAGAGAAATTAATATTTATATTACTCTACTTTGCTTGAAATACACAGATTATTTTATTTATTTATTTATTTTCGTTTTTGTCTTTTTTCGTGACCAGTAACGGGATCGCAACCCTCAGTGTCGCGCCCGCACCGCGACTGGCAACGGGATCGCAACCCTCGGTGTTGCGCCCACACCGCGCTCAACCAGTGAGCGGACCGGTCTCTATATGGGATCCGAACCCTTGGCGGGAGCGCCACCACGCTCCCAAGCGCCGCACTCTACCGAGTGCGCCACCAGGCCGGCCCTACACAGATTATTTTTAATCATTGAGGATCATTAAAGTAACTAACAGTCTGGTAAATGTTAAATGCCAAAATGATGTTAACATTATTCTATAAGCATTGACCTATTTTTAATCCACATATGGAATGTCAATCAATAAACTATTTTAATTAGCTATAATACTTTATCTTCGTGTTGAGGTTCCTCTATGATAACGTGCAAAATTATTCACTTACATCATCAAGAATTAGGAATTGTTGGAATACTCATTCAACAATGCTCACCCACTATTTAGAGAGTGCAAGAAGGTAAAAATCACTAAGATAATGGTGCTCTTGGGTAGAGAGATGGATAAGCATATTACCTTTCTCAAAGAGCTTATCCTTAAGTTTAAAGAACTAAATATAAAGCAAATTAAATAATTAATATGGTCATATTAAAAGAATGTCATACCAAAGAGCATTTAAGTCTTACCAGGAGAATTACAGAAAAATTACTGAAGGATTTCACATTTACTTAAGTGCTGAAGGACCAATAGTATAGTATGACAGATGCAGAGTTTCTCCAAGGTAAATGACAAAAATAATAATTATATGATAATAAAAACATTTATTGACCACATACTATGTGTTTAATATTCTTTTAAGTACATTATACATAATGTCTCAATTCTTAGAACAATCCCTGTGAGATATGATTTGTCCCGTTTTACAGGTGAGGGAGTTGAAGCATAGAAAGTTAAACAGCACCATACCCTGTGTAGAAGACAGGTAAGCAATATGAACAAGACTAGGGAGGTTCTTGAATACTTTTAAAAAGGAGTTTAGTTTGCTTAAGCAATGGAAACTCATGGAAGGGAGTAATTCCAGTAAAAAAAAAAAATGAATATATGTATATATATATATATATATATGTAAAAGGATGCATTGAAAACGAATGGGGAGTGACACAAAGAAGAGGCTCCAGTTTGAGACATTGCAATGGTACAGGAAACTGATGAAGGAGATCTAAACTAGAGACAAATGCAAGAACCCTAATACTGATGAAATTGATGGGGCTTTCCTGTTGGAGGGGAGCAGTGAGGAATAGAAGATGAATCTCAGTAAAGTCACACTACTTAAGAAGGTGGTAGTGTATCTTTTGAAAGAACTGTTCCCTCAAAATCTGCTTTAAGTTTTAAAAATTTGAATGCATAAGTCATTTTTTTGATTACCTGTATTTTGAACCATTTAACTCCCTGCTAATGCTTGAAGATGATCATGAAATGTTGGTGTCTTCCTAATTTGCTCTCCAGCACCTATTTATGTGAGCCTGCCTTTCTTTCTTTTGTATTATTCAACTTTCTTACTTTCCCGGATCCCTCCTTGTAATTTATCTCCTTTTTATCTGCTCCTAAACTCCTACTCATTTACTTTCTAAAAATACTTGAAGTATTTATTGTCTTGTCAATTCTTTTATAATCACTTTTTATTTTTCAGATTAATTCCTTCCACTTTACAAATTCATTTCTGTCAGTTTATCTAAATTCTCCCTTACTATAATGCTTCTAATTACATGATTGTCTGTGTCTATTTTCTCTTTCACACACAAAGACCTAAACAGGTTGATTTCACAGACTTCTGGTATTATGTTATTTACACTAATGTCAATAAACCAAATTTAGAAGATATAATAGTTTTGTTAATTTGCCTTAAAATGATTTCTAAATCAAAATAAGCATGCAAAGGGAACTGAAAATAGTATTTTGAAACATGATTAATTTTAATATGTTTATAGGAAAAGAATAAATTCACCAGCAGGAAAAGAAATTACCAAAAGTAACATTTTACAGATTTTTAGTCTCAAAGCACAATACATTTTCATTATAGGTACCATAATATGGCAACATTTATACACAAGGTCATTTACCATTAAGAAAACCAGTGGCAATGGCAATGTAGTACATTAGTTCGACTTTGTTAAACTTTTTGCTATTATACTTCCTGGCCTGCAGGAGTATTTGCCAGGATACAAAAGAAAATGTGTGACCTCAATTTTAACAATACATAGAAAGCTCTGGCTGCTCATGCTTAATCCTATATTTATTATATGATCACTAGGAATGTTTTCATACCACTATTCTAACTTTATTTCATTTAATATTGTCCATGCCCAAGGAATCAAACATTTTAACAAATTCATTTGGATATTAAATGGTTATTTTATACAAAATAAGAAGTGCAATATCAGGATTTAATACTCTATATTCCTAAACTTAGTAGAAGAAAAACACTGTACAGGTAATAGTGGAAAAAATTTTGACATTATTTGGAACAGGTAATGGCATAGCATTATTGGACTGGGGAAAATGGGATAAAAAGGTTTTAGTTTTAGAGTTGATCATTTTTAAATGCACCAGATGATTTTCTGAAGGCCATTCACATTCATTGTTTAGATTCATTTTATTAGTGGCATATACAAAGCACCATATAATATATGAAATGTATAACAATCATAACTATGTAATTAACTATAGAAATAACTGCTAAGAAAATATAGCAATATTTAACACAGGATTTCCAAAACCATTACAATATTCAATATTTTCCCAAAACTAATGTCCCATGTTTTCTTTTATAGACTTATCAAGACTTATATGCATTTGGCACTTATTTTGGACTGAAAATAGTTGATTATCTTGATTATCTTCTGTACAGTAATGTTACAGTTTTATACAAACTTCAGAAATATGGCATTTGGAATAGTCTTTATGATCCTCTTCCAAGTGTTTCATTTCACACAACAGCAAATACTCGGAATGCCTTTCCTCCTGGAGGATTTTGTAAACTGCAAAAAGTACAAAAATATATTGAAGTCATCTCCACATATAATCCTTTTAATAAATCATGCTTTCTTATGACAGTCTAGAAAGCAGCTCTATGAATCCAGATGGTCAACTTTCTTAGCTACTATAATTTATAGTTATTGGAAAGCTTGAGTGAGAATGATGTAATTTTGAAAGTCTTGGTTGTGTGCTGGACTGCAAGTATACCAAGAAATTTAAGATGTGTAAGGATAACAATAGTAGTCTCTAGAGCTTCACAGATTCTAGATCATATTTTTATATATTACCTCCTTAGATTCTAAAAAAGCAGAGTTAGGCAGCTGTTACTTCATTTTACTGGGGGAATACTGAGACTCAAATTTACAACTAATTTGCATGGTTAAAAATTTTAACTATAGGTTAAAAAGATGGCTTATGCTTAGGCAGTGCTCTAGAGGACTAGCTTATTATCATTTCCTAAATCTGACAAGATTTAAATTATATTTCTATTATACAGATTAATGCTCAACATCTATAGTTTTAAGAAAAATGTTAGCGAAGAAATTTAATGGTCAATTCTGAAAGGATCTAAGAATTTCTTTGCTGAGATGTAAAAATACGTACACATACAGAGCACCTAATCTCATTCTTTAGGAACTTTCAAAACAGAAGTTAAAAGTAATGCAGAATCATAAATTTTACTCTGTGCTGTTTATATTTTATTTGGCAATGTCAATCAAGGTATATTTTGGTTTAAATGTCTAGAAGTTAAAACATTGATAATGCCATTAATCATTATTTATTCTAATCAACTATAAACTTTTGAAGCTTTTACATTTTTGTATATAGTTATATTTTCTTAATGATTAAAAAAGACTTTTAGAGATCAACACAATAAATGTTAAGAAAGAGACAAAGTGCAATTCCCTTCACATATTTATTCATGTACAAGGAAAGGGAGAGAGCTTTAGAGTGAGGAAAGAATAAAGACATCACAGGTGTGAACACACAACCAACACAAACATGCAGGTGTGCTAGGTTTTTCATACAAACATATGGCCAATGTAAAACCATTTTTATTGATAGGAAACAGATTGACTAAGTGCCCTAGGAAGTGGACATATTTGATGTGTTTCTTTGTATACAGTGATGTACTGGAAAAATGCATATCTTTGAGCCTACAGACTTAGTGCTGAACCTGAGCTCTGAGATCTACAAATTATATGGCTTTCAGCACATCATTTAATCTCTCTGGTTAAAACACATGTACATTACGGTTTACAGAACTGACATTACAGGGCTGTTGGTGGAACTGAGCTAACATACTTAGAGTGCCCAGTAATGTTTAGCATCTGGAATATTCATAGTAGGTACTCAGAAACAACTATTATTCTCATTTTTACTAGAATATCTTCTTTAGTTGTAAAATAAATCTACAAAATATGAGAGAGTAAATGAAACCACATTACTCAGTTTAGCTTATAAAAATTGCATATCAGATTCTATAACTCAAGAATCCATTCTACATACGATATGCTTAAGGAGGCCATGAACCAGGTTGTACAGACAGAAGTCACCTTCTCAATAATGGTCTCTTGATGTAGTCCCATGTGAAAATAGATGTTAAATACAGGTCTGTCTTTTTACGGGTATGACACCCAGATGGTTATATGGAAGGCAATCTAGATATCCAGCAAGGCACATCCTTTCGTGTCCTTTACAGAAATTACTATATATAAACTCTCCACTGGTAATTTTGAAGAACTCAGGAAATACCTAAAAGTTAGGAATTTTTCTGTATCTATACAATTAAATGGAACTTAGTATTACTTCCATAAGTACCAATGATTTTAAAAATAACTATAGGTTCATTTCTCTTAATGTTTATTAATACTTGGTAAAATAAGTCATACGAATTTTCTCAAATCACTAAGATATATAACACTAGAGGGCTACATAGTATGAGATGACCTGAAGGCGTTCATTTACATCATACTGGGCATCCAACTTCCAACCAAAAGAAGAATTTGGTTCTAGGGAAAATCAGACTCATTGTTTTTGTCAAATACTTTGTCAGATAACAGGATTAGAGAAATATTCAGTGCCTTGCTCACCTAGAAAGAATTAAATATAAAAACTAATCTAGAAAATCCAAACAGGATGAAAGAAATTTCCTAATTATAAGATCAATTAACAAAAGAGTGGTTCTGACTCATAAGCCGATTTTCATGTTGATTTTTATAAGCCTGCAGGAGACAGGCACTTCTGGTACTGCAGCTTCTCCCATCCCTGGAAGACCAACTGTTACATAAGTGTGCTAAGAAAACACAGTTGCTCAGGCGCTTGACTTCAAACCCATACAAAAGTGGGTCCGTTGTAAAGCAATCACAAATAAAGAGGTAGATGGTATACAAAGGGACACACACACACACACACACACACACGCTTTGTTTTTACCTTTCCGAGAAGATTCCATTCTGAAAAGAAGCAATGTACATCTTTCTTTTGTCCACAGGCATAACATCAACATAACCACCATGATTTCGAACCACCCCAGCATGTACTGCAGCTCTGCAGATACTGGACAGCTGAAGAGGCAAGGAAAAAACCTTCCATTGTTAGGAAATTCCTGCTGAACTTGCCCAACCTACTCCTCTATTGCACTAAAGTCGCTGACATTTGCCTCCGTGTGGATAGCCCGTGAGCAGTTACAGAATGATGTCTTGTGCATGAAGGAATGTTTCAAAAGTCACAATGTCAAGCCACTTCTAAGCAAGTCTAAGGGCAGAACTTAAGGGTGGCTGCAATGGCCAGAGCCCTCCCACACCTAATCTAGTGAACATCTGTCCTGTCCACACAGCAGGCTTTCTGACTTTCAAAGAAATTAAAAAAACAAACAAACAAAAAAACAAAACAGGCTTTTATAGTGTCAAAGCAATAAAAAGCAAATTAGCTCCCTTTATTTCTGCCAAGGCCTATTTGTCATTCTTAAATGTTAGCCTTTGCTAGCCTACACTGGAGTCACTTGGGCTAAATGTTCCCAAGCTGGATTATTCGTACCTTGTTTATGTTCAATTTTTACTTATACACAACTCAAATGAAGTTCTATACATCTCTATGGCCCCTTTTCCATAATAAAGGTATATATTAAGTGGAGAGCTTTTTCCTATCAAATAATATAATCTACACAGAGAAATTCTGCCTGGAAGAATAACCCTAAGAAGAAAAAAATGAAGGACAATCATAACTTCTACCTAGTTTTGCAGTGCCTACCTGTCACTCTAGTTTGAATATTCTGAAATGAAGTACTAGGAAAGTTCTATGATTATATTGTACCAGTTATAATCTGAATTGAATGGGATTTCTATGGAGAAAAAAAATTAGTGTTTCAGGTCTAATACTTTCAAATTTTTAAGACTACTTATTTCTAAAAGTCTAATAATTTCTTTTGGCTCATTAAAGTCTTCTCTAGATTTTTAACATTTGCTTTAATCCAAATGCTCTACCAAAATTTGTCAATAACTGAGTATAGCATGAAGAAATCCCACAAAACGAAACACTTGAACTGTTTCAGTATAAAGCAATCTACCTCCTAGCCCTCTGGGTCCTTCCTGATCGCCCTAGTGTGTTATTTTCTTATCTCTATGCACATGTGGCTGGTTTTTATGCTTTTTTAAGTTCACATAAGCATGAATATCTTACACGACCTTGCTTTATTACTGTGCTCTGAACTCTGTGCCATCAGTCAGCATTTATTAGATCACAGAGCCTGAATGCCAAGCTGTTTAATCCTGTTCATGCTTTTGCTATATCACAAAATACCATGCATCTGAAACCTCGAATCCTTACTCTGAGGAGGCATTTTATTCATCATTTAAAGTCCCACACTGCATTAATTTTGCACCCAATATTGATCATAATGGATGGAATTAAAAATAATTCTATATACATTTCCATATTTATCCTGTTCTGTTAAAAGTGTATTATCAGCATTTTTTCCCAAGGCAACAAAAGTGCTTACATATAACATTCACTAAATCCAAGCACTTAATATGTTTCGAGACTATTGTTTTGCCTACAACTATGCAGTCAGCAGGCATTCCTATCTGAGTTCAAAAATCAGGAGACATCTTCTTTTCATACCCACACTTTATAAGAATTAATGTATTGTAAGAAGAAAGAATAATTTATCTGTGAAAACAAAATTTTTTAAAGAATGCAGAAATTAATCTGAAATAAACTATAAATAGAAGCTCAAAACAACAGAATGTATAAATTCTAACTCTATAAATGAACAGAGAGAGAGGGAGGGGAGGGGAAGGAAGGGAAGAGAAGGAGGGAGGGAAGAAGCTTGGTTGATTGGTTTTCACCTTTTTGTATCAACCTTATTCAAAGAGAATATATTCTGCAGGGGCTGAGAAGACTGACAATTAATGACTAAATCTCTGACTCTGTACTTACCATGTGATAATAATCTTTATGTTTCCAGTTTACTCTTCAAAGGATTATGTAATGATACATAATATCTACCCATTTCACTGAGGTAGGAAGATAAAATGACCTCAGGATATAAGTTCTAACAAAACCTTAACTCTAGCAAGAGATGGTTGAGAGGTACAGAAGTACATAGGATCTTTTGAAAGACTTTCATCTGGCATGATTAAAATGAAAAGTTCTGGCGCTTAAAGGGAAAATCTGAGAAGAATAATTTCTTTGGAAATCTTCATAAGCTTATTTATTTTCTCAACAAATATTTATGTGCAAGGTAGACACTAAATGTCTGTTGTCACTGTAATGCTCTAAGTTCTGTTAAGGCAGGAGCAAGCCTGTCTTGTTCAGAGCTTGGGAGACATCAAAATTAGTGATGAAAAAATGATGAATGAATTGCCCAGCTGCTGCCTTCAAGAAACTTACAAACTAAAATAAAAGAGGATAACAATCATAATATCTAATAAAATATGCTAAGTGCTAAAAGGAAAAAGCAAAGTTACAAAGGTTGAAAGGAGGAAAACTTAATACTTGAGTTAGGAGATTCAGCTATATACCTCAACAGAAAGTGGCAATAATTTAGGACGTGAAGAAAGGCCGTGATTTTGGCAGATAGAAAAATTTTGAAAAGGATGCATTTTAAAGAGACAAGAATAAAAGCACAAATGTGAGGACTGGAGAATTAAAGATACCAGCAGGACACTTAAGCTGCAGATAATAATGCAAATCTGGAGCCTGAGAGAGACTTAGAATTGGAGAATAATTTCAAAGGGAAAGCTGAATTGAAAAAAAACTGGACCTAAATCAACTCACCAATAAATAAAGTAGTAATGTACATATTTCAGGCCTCTGTATGCAATCAAATTCTGATAGTTTTCTACTGAATATGTGCATCAAGAATGTAGTTCCTACATGTTTTTGTTTGAACTCTCTGACTCAGAAATCTGTAATGGTTTCTAAATGTATGCTGCATAAAATATAAACTCATCAGCATGTACTTTCAGACTCTCCATCTGCATGTTTCCAGAACTGGATGCCTCTGTCACTCAGAGTAAATTGGCTGCAGCCCCCTTTAGCTACAATTGTCACCAGCTCAGAAATGAGCAAAGCTGTTGGGTATGCCACATGCAGCATGATTACTCTCCTCTCCATGTCTGTCTTTGTAGAGGCCACTCACCTGCCTAGAATGTGTCCTCTAACCCTCTTGACCCTTAACCTTCTTGACCCCACCCTTCAAACCTGGCTCAAGAAGTACGCGGCCACACTGAAGCCATCACAACCAAGATTCCTTGTCCAATCCGACTGAAGTCATTACGACATCCCCTCAACTACCTTCCTCTTGTACATATTTTCAGGTAGCACCTGTTTTTGATTCTATGCTACTTTTCAAATGCCCTTTTGGCAGTGAAGATATTGTTTATACATTTGACAAATTCTTAATGTCCAATTTAGCCTCCGAATACTGGAGAACCTAAAGGAAGATTAAAGAAAAGCAAAATGCATTTTCTTTCACAAGAATGTCTCCAGACATTAAGTACCAGACATAAGATATGTGGGGAGGATATGAAGAAAAATTTAGTCAAAATAAATGATTATGCACTCATTTTTGCATGTGGATATAAATGTTTCACTGATATTGATGATTATCTTTTCTGAGAATATATGCATCAACACAAAATTTGTTTCCTTGCTCGGTATATAAATGTCCATATATACTTCAAAATGTGTGTATTTGTTTTTATATATAATGAATGTTGACAGCTGTATAAATTAGGATACTTACATCAGAATAAATTCGAGTTCCAATTACACGAGCATAATGTGGATTCGCTTGCATACAGTTACGAGGACAGTATACTCTGAAAAACATACATACATATAAAGTAAGCTGGTTTCTTCAGTCTTTCTTATTAGTGAAAACACAGACATGCATATACAAAAGTAAACTCAGCATTCTAAACCGCTCCCTTTTTTTCTCCTGAAATAGTTCAATTGTACAATCCAGGCAGCAGATACAATTACCCCTGTTTACTTTATCTATTTCCCTCTTTTGGCACAAATGTGATTTTTTAAAAAAATTTGGTCAAGAAGCTTTCTAATTTGGGGATTCAAAATGGAAAGGAGCATCAGGAAGCACCTCTTTGTACCTGAGAATTTGGGACCCAATATGTCTGCAGAATTGAGTAAACAGATAACTTGGAAAATGAATCATTATCTGCCCCACACATTTAGTAGTCTCTCTTCTCTATGTTCACAACTTTGGTATCTCATCCATTTTCGTGGCTTTAATTATCATCTATAAAAAGTTGATTCCCACATTTACATCTCCAGTTGAGGCTACTTTTCTTAATTTCAAATCTGTATATCCTAATGCTTATTCGACCTCTCCAAGTAGATATAATAACATCTCAAACTCAGCACATATGAAAGCAAATTCCTCATCTCGTCCTCTAGTCCCCAAGTCTGTTTTTTCTGTAGGCTCCCCATTGCAATAAATGGCATCTCCTTTATTCCAGGTGATCAGGACAGAAAACTTTATTCTATCCTTGATCCCTCTCTTTATCTCACACCTTACAACTAACCCATCAGAGCATCCCTAAGCACCTCAAGCACCACAACTGTGGATTCTATTATCTGTTGTCTGACTACTGCAATAGCTCTCCTACGATCTCCTACTTTCAATGTGACCCTTTTCAATCTATTTTCACACACTTATTTTCAAACACACAAATTCAAACATGTCATTTTTCTGCTCCTAATATTCTGGTGGCTTTCTATCTCATTCAGAATAAATGACAAGATTCTTAGAATAGTCAATAACCCTGCCTATTCTGTCCCCACATTACCTCTCTGACTTTATACCCCACTCATTTTTCACTTTCTTACCCTGCTCCAGTCACACTGGCCTAATGATTATTCCTCAAACAAAAACGACAGGCTCCTGCGTCAGGGCCTTGGCACTTTTCTTTCTCTCTGCCTTGGATATTTTTTCATTAGATGTCCCATTGCTTTACTGATATCTGATTGGCTTAGCTCATTTAAATGAAGTTTTTAAAAGCTTTTTTATTTTAAAATAAGGCCAGATATGTGTTTAATCAAACCACACAATACTTAAAAAAAAAAAATCCATTCCCAGAGGTCAAGAAACTGTCAAGTGGCACTTTATAAAAAATCAATTGAATTTTCTGAATTCACACAAACACACACTGAAAAGAAATACAAATGAAAACTGGAAAAAATCAATTTATTTTACCTATTAAATGAGACTCTCAATACAATAACCACATGAAAATCATTGGTGGATGATGGCATCAATGACTTTCCTAAAAGCATTCTAAAAATACTTCAATTGAGGAAACTATCTTTGCCAATTGAAGCAGATGTTCTTCAAGATAGCTTTTAAGAAACTGCTACAGTTCTTATTTCTAAAATCTGTAGAACATTCTATGCTCTAGAGTATATATACTTCATATAACATCTAAACACCTGAACCATTTAAATATATGTAATAAATGAATCGGAGTTTTTATAACAGAATTAAAAGGTTCATGGTTATAAAAGATGCTGTCTGGGGTTTCTGCAGGAGGAAGGGTGTCTTATTGACTGGAAATGATCTCATAGTTTGAGAACTGCTGGGCGTTCACTGCCTGTCCTCTGGTTGTAAAACTACCTGTCCTGCCCTTAGGACCGTGTTGTACGAACTCTGTCTTGCCCATATTTAGCACTTGGTTTGCAGAAGGCCAAGGTCAGCAGCTCCAAGTTATGTTAGTTTCTACCCTAGATAAGTTCAGGTAAAAGAGAGACAGGAGAAGGGTTTTGCTTGTTTGTGTTCTAATCTCTGGATTTAACTCCTTGTTACATACTACTGACAAGGTAGGCAGTGATCTAGTAAACATTCCTTTACTTACAATCTGCCTGTAAACTTTGAATAAAAATGCCAGCACACTTTAATGACACCTACTTTTACATCTTGAGCACCCAGCAGATTTTAAACACCTAAGTGTTTATATTATATATACACTATAATATATATACATATATATACTATATATGCAAGATAAAATTTCCACTAACACACACACATGCACACACGATTTCTACAAGATTATGGCACTAAATAATTGTTAGACACGGTTGTTCTGGGTTGTCCTGTCAGATATGGAACCTCTTGAGAATATGACTATGAAGGTTTATCTTGTTTCTTCATGATCTTTTTGAGCTAATTTCCTTTCATTTATTTGCCCTTGCCATTTTTTCTCCAGAATAATCTTTGTTTGAACCTATTTAAGAGATGTGAAATACTAAAAAAGATGTACCAGCCATAAGGTGTCCTGAAAGTTATATACTGTCATAAAAGCAGTATCATTATGGCCTAATTTATCAAGCTATTAAAAATTCTACATAAGAAAAAAAAAAACAACCTTTGTTTCACAAGTCTCTAAAATAAAAAAGGGGAGAGGGGCTTTCCAGACCACTTAAGGTCAAAATTATGTATAAATTATTATTTACATACATTTATTCTATTGGTGACATTAAAAGCAAAAACTAAACTTTTAAAATTTATATCGTTTTCCTTTTTTGTATGTTTGCCTTCCTGGAACAAGCCAAGAAATAGGGAACTTGTTTATTAATATTTTACTTGAATGACTTTTCTCTTTTGGAACAGTATTGATGTAGTAGATTGAATTATGTCCCCTCAAAACTACTGAAGCTTGAATTGTGTCCCCCAACTTTTATGTATTAGAAACTTAGCCCCCACTGTGACTGTTAAGAGGGTGGGAAGTCCTATTATGGTAACTGACAGATGGAGCCCTGAAGAGATGACTGGATTGTAGAACCAAGCAGTAGTGAATGGATTAAAAATGGTGGTCAGGGGCATGGTTCTCAGGGCTTTAAAAGAAGAGGAGAGTCTGCCTTTCTCTCTCTTTCTCTCTCTGCTCTCTCTGCTTCCACCATCTTGCAATGTGAGAATCTGGGTCACTGCTGCCACCACCAGATAAACTTTGGACTTCCCAGCCTCAGAAACTGTAAGCAATAAATTTCATTTTCTTTATAAATTACCCAGTTCCAAGTATTTTGTTATAAGCAACAAAAATGGACTAATACAATTAATATAAATTGTTTTAGAGATACAAAATTACCATTTATTAAGCATCTAGTAGAGGGAAGCTTTATGGTGGAATGCTTCCCAGAGATTATCCTTATTATTTGGCTTTATAAACCTAGTCACGTGGCTGCCATAAGGCCTAGCATAATACTGGTATATACAGTAGGCATTTAATACATATTTATAAATGTATAATTTAAAATTTCTGCTTTTTTCACATATCATGATGCTAAAATTTACCACTTCACCTAGCAATATGTCTTTCTCCCTATAAAACTACAATCTGTAAGTATAGATTCTTGAGAAATCTGAAAGAAAAATAGTATAAAATCTTTTAAATTACAAAACAAACATGATTTAATCAAATCTGTGAGCCTTTAAGAGTATAATTCATGAAGCTCTAGTAACATTAGAATATACCTTTATAACAAAAACAAGGTGTCACATAATTAATTTGTGGTCCAACAGTAAAAAAGTATATGATTTACTTCACACAGTAAGGGATCCTGAAATCATCCTACACACTTTATAATCTGATGATTTCAGTAACACATGTGCTGAAGAATTTGAAAATTCTCAAATCAACATGTACCAAGTTAATAACAGTATTCTCATATTATACACAAAAAGATCTGTTTTTTAAGAGGAAACAAGTTAGTTATTCACATGTGAAAGAACAGATTGTTTATATCACAACTGCAATTGAGAAACTCCCTACTGACAGAAAATGAAGTACTCAATTGTTATATCAACATCATATTCTTCTGTTATCTTGTAAATAAACAATCCCATTCTTTAGAGTAAAATACTGCTTTAGTGTTAAAAGGGTAAGTAATGAGGTTTTTCCAAAGCAAATAAACTTTTCCATAAAAATTAAGCTCCTTTAATTTTTTAGTAAATATATTTTGTCAAATTACAATTATACCTCTAAATTTCATTTGTAGTTTTTAGAAATAGTGTAGATAGAACTAAGACTCGATGTGTAGGGACATACTTCACTTTTTCTATGTACTGAATATGGCTTATGGCCACAACACTTCTACCAGTTTTCATCTTAGATTGGCTAAGACAAATGAAGCATTTTTCTCATTATTTCATAGTAGATGAATTCCACTATAATTTTTTAAAAGCGTATACAAAACAAAAATAAAAGAAAGGCAAAGATGGGCTTCTTGACTTATCAACTGCAAGTAGACTGATCTAATTTAGGAACTGGATAACAATGTTAAAAAATAAGAATTACATATTTTAGTTTCTGTTGAAAGGATTTGTTGTGGACTGAATGTTTTTGTACCTCAAAATTCATCTGCTGAATCCCAACCCCCACTGTGACTGTATTTGAAGAAAGGGTCTTTATGGAGGTAATTAAGGTTAAATGAGGTCAGAAGGGTGGGGACCTTATCTCATAGGATTAGTGTCCTTATAAGAAGGAACACAAGGAAGTGCATTCTCTTCCTCTTCCACATGTAAAGACACAAAGAGAAAGTGGCCCTCTGCAAGCCAGGAAAACAGTCCTCATCAGGAACCAAATCAGCCAGCCCCTCAATTTGAAATAGCAGGAAGTACTTCTGCATGTGGAGAGAGTCCACCAGCAGACTTGGACCACACATAATCTGTGATGTCCCACTGCTCCCTCCTGCTTAGCAGTTCAAGATCATACACTCTTTGAATCCTAGAGACACCAGAATTTTAGGCAAAAAGAAAGTTATCACAGGATCAAAGCCCTGCATATGTTCGCTGTTTAAAAAAAAAAAAAAAAGAGGAAATTTAGCAAAAATTACCTTGGGCAATGTGAAGCAGGCTTATGAAATGGACAGAGTTGTTCCACAGTTGTTTCACAAGTCACAGCCTGAACTAAAGAAGTAAAAAAACACAAAACAATAAGCACATCTTTTGGAAGCAATGCCATGCTACATAGTAGAAAGAAAATAAGATGAAAAAATGTGCTAACCTGTTACTTTAGAGACTGTAAAGGAATTAGCCGACTGATATTTGCTGAAGACAAAAAGATAGAAATGTCAATCATTTTCTTACAGGCATCAGTATCAGCATAATTCCTGATATATTTAAGGTCTACAAGTATTTTCTTTTTAACCATTTTTATTAAAATAGGTAGATAACTAGTAATGTCAGAATACATCATCTATTTTATGCTAAATCCATATTACCTTCCTGTATCAACCAAATCAATACCATTCTTAACATTAGAGGGTGGTCTCCTTTCATTATCAATCTCAAAAACCTACAGATAATAGTATAAAGCAATACACATTGTATCTACATATTTGTTTCCTATCAAAATTAAAACTCTCAAATATTAATTCCTTGTCTCTGCAGAACCACAAACTATTTAATCCTTCACGATAGTAAATACAAGGCAGTCTTGTAAAAAGACTTTATAAAATAGTAAGTGCCTTGAGGGAGTGTGCATTCTTCATTTTTTGTTTCCCTTACTATCTATAGAGTAAAATGTCTATAATAAATAAATGAATTGCTTCTCATTATGTACATTATTTAAAAAATAGTAATATAAGGCTAGGTACATCATTATGTATCAAAATTTTAATCGGTCTATGGATATACAGATTTTCAGAAAAACATCTCTTGCTAAATGTAAGGCTTGTGATGGCAATTTAACATGGTACATCATCTGAATACATTAGCTCAGGCCTGAAGGCATAAAATTTCAATAATCTTTAAATAATCTTTAAATAATCTTAAAAGAAAAAACATAAAATAATAAGGTAAGTGTTCTTTAAGTCATCACACAGTGGTTGGTTTACCAAAGCTAATCATTAATATTTATTATTTAATGAAGGTAGTCAATACATTTTGCTGAATACTTATAATAATAAATATAAATAATAAATATAAATAAATATTTTCATAAAAACTTTACAAAAGAGAGTTATTGCTAATGGCTAAAAACCACATATCAAGCCTTTGAACAAAATTGTATACATAGGAGGTCATTCTGCAAATCTGCAAGAATTTTTAATAAATTATTTTTTATAATTATGAATTCTCACTTAACCCTACTGTGGAGTTTCATGAGACTGTATAGTTCAAGGAAAGAGACTTTATCATATTTCCTAAGAAAAGGCATTCTGTATGAGGTTCAATAATGTCCAGTTTTTTACTCAGAAGAAAAAAGACACTACAAAGATATTTCAAAAGCCCACATTTTTCTACTTTCTACAGAGTATATATAAAAAGGCAGTGTTTTAAAATAAGGTATTTAGAATACTTAATATGAGAAACATTTCAAAAGTTAATCGATGCTTTTATGTTGGATTAAAATACATTTAAATGGACAAGAGAAGATGACATAGTTTATTACATATCTAGAGAACTTTTCAAAATGCTCTTTTACCTGTTAATCGAATTTATCTTATTAATAAAGTTATGGCTGCATAAAATAAGACATCTTTCCTAAACAGGGCAGGGAGAATACGCAAATTAATTAGCCTTCTCTGGGGTATTTTCTGTCACAGCTAAAAAATTTATTGCTTTACAATGGGAATTAACTGTAAATTTATACATTCTTAATGAAACTCAAATTTTGGAATTTTGGAGTTTTAGAGTTTTTGAAGCAAAAGAGCTCAACTTTGAATTTAGATGCTTTTTATTCTTTTTGCCTTGGATATTACACAGCTGAAGGAATCTTGGAAATTAGCAACTTTGTAAGTTAAATTCTTCTACACTTTGCTCTAAAACAATGTGTTAGCTCACTGTTATAATTTAATATCATAAGGTCCAAAAGATCATTCCATTTGGGTACTTACCCAATGGTTTGAACACCATTTCTATTGGATTTGATGAAATAATGTTTTCTTCCTTGTCTAGTGATATCTACCCAACCACCATCATTGTCTATTATACCATAATGAATTGCAGCTCTACAGATGCTGGATTGCTTGGGGGAAAAAAGGAAATAAAAGGATGTTAAAATATTAGAGTTTGGCATAGGACACTACTACCTACTACTTAAATGACACTAAATTATATAAACATTTCTGAGCAAAATATTTATACTAATAAAAGTTATTTTTCACATTAAAAAATCAAATATCATATGGAAGGACTATATTCCCATATAATTACACTTAACGATACTTACCATTTCATAATGTACACTGCCAATAACTTTAGCTTTACTATCCAAACAGCCAGCAGGGCATTCATACCTAAATGAAAGTAATCGGGAACAAAATTTAGTTCTTCTCAATGTCAATACGAAATGAAAATATTTCTTATGCTTCATCAGATAATTTTGAGAATAATAATAAATATTACCTATTGCAGGTTGTTCCTTTGCACTGATCTCTTAGTCTTACTTCACAAGAAACAATCTGGGCTAGAAGCAAAACAAAACGAAATAAAAAAATTAGATAATGTAAAACCTGCTAATTCATAATATATAGCCTAATGACAAGTTTTTTCCATTCTAAAAATGTTCAAATTAATAAAATATAGGTGGATATGCCATCTATGGAAACTTTAAAATTTTTATAAATAATGCAGAGGACTTACACATTTGCTGTGTACTTATGACTTCGTTTCTATTACTATCATCTGATCTTGTCCAAACGTGGGTATCATGGACTTGTGACTGCTCCCGTTCAATTTCGTTTGTTTCTTCTTCTCGAGCAGGATAATACCTGTCTGACCCTTCTGTTAGAGAGAATGGATTTACAAAACATTAGTCCCATTTTACATGTGCACAAGTAATTAAATAATGATAAACCTTTATATGCCTATAACATTTAAAACTAGAAAAATCAGTAGTTTTTTGACACAGGTTTTGGCTTAAAGTGGTGATCTTATGTACTGCATTGAGGTAACTGAAGTATACACATAAGCCGTTAGGTACTTGATTCACTTATGCTTGTGTTTGGCTAATACTCAATGGATTTACTTTAAACTTTACTTGTATTTCAACATTATCAGTGTTTGGTTTTCATAATGACACATGAAATCTACACGGTGATCTAACAAAGTCAGGGCTTGGTAAATTTGAATTTGTTTTCCCAAATGAAAACATACTCAGGAGGATCACATTTAGAATTCCCCCAAGTGGAAATTCAGTCTAAAGAACAATTGGCATACCCTTGCTATTTACTACAATACCCATTTCCATGGGAAAGTTTTTCTCTTTTAAGAGGAAATCCAAGGTGCAGAAATTTAAATTTGACAATAGATAATAATTTCAAACTCTGAATTTAATTTCTTTACCCCACATTGGCCTATATAAAGAGCTTGAAAATGGCATGTTCTGGAGAGGTGCATTGTTTTCATGAGTGTCCAAGAACTTGAAGGAAGTGTGAAGTCAGAGGAAAGGCAGTTCTAAGTAAAATATAGTGGCCATTGGTGAAGAGGCAGGTAGGTTGGAAGTCTGGGGGTAGAGTGACATACATAGCTGCATCTTGTCTGCTCATTATAGCTAATGAGCATTCAGTCATTAAGGGAAAGAAAGACATTTCTTTATGAGCACTGAAAAAAAACCTGCATTTACTGAAATATTTTCTAGTACACATAGTCTACGTTAAACTTCATTAATCATCATTAAGAAAATTGTACAAGGCAGTAAAAAATGTTCATCTGCATGCCCAAGAGCATGAATTTTCACAAAGCTTTATCATATACACTTTTCATGCGCAATAAACAGGATTCCATACTTATATTCACTTTTTTAGAATATCAAGTGCATCTGAGAGCACTACTTCTGTAAGTTTTGCAGAACTGTTTTTTTTTGTTGTTGTTGTTATTTTGGTATGACAAATTGTATAGTCTGCAGTGAAAAGTATAGAATACCTATAATTCATAAGCATGATTCAATAAGATACAGAGAAGTATTTTGATAAAAACTTTTAAAGCGCTGAAAATACACTGTGTTAAATTGCTAAATCCTTCAAAAATGATAAGTTATGGAAATATACATATATACACACACGTACATATTGTCAACAATATATAAAGTTGGCTGTTAAGAATATAAATATTCTATTACTTTGGGATGATTTCAAAGTAGAATTAGAAATGGTTATCTGAAATAATCATGAAATTTTAAATATATGTTGGTGTAACAGACTTATCAATAACATAAATATTTTAAAATGGTTTATTCAAAATATTTGAAGTAGAGCTCTGGAAACTTTTCATGTAGTAAATGCACTTTGGCTTTTTTTTTTTTTAACACAAGCTAATGTAGAAGCTGGATTAAAATAGAAATAAAATTGAATGTTACAACACAATAGCACTTACCTTTGTAGCACAGATTTTCTCTACAGCCCCCTCCAAAACTAGGTGGGCATGCAGAACAGGGCCGTCCATGTTTGTACGGGGCGTGGCCCCACCAGTTTCCCCTTAAAGACATGATCCACTCTAGTAAAAGTTAGTCTAACTGCATAATTTATAAGACATTGCAAACATTACCATAATAAGAATATTCTAAGTAATAATTTTGGTGTGTAGATTTAAGACATTTATATATCTTAGTAGAATCTTATTGTTAATATGTTTAAATAATTACTGCCTAAATTTTTGAAATTTTCAAAGTAATTTGCTATATATAGTGTTAAGAATTACAAAATCAAACTTCTGCAGAAAACCAAACTTTGCTAGGGGATGTTTACCTCTATTCTATTTTGTTTTGATAAAAACAGTTCTTAGACTTAAATCTGACACTAAGTACAGTTGTGTTATATTTTCAGTGTAATCATTCAAACGGTTTTTATACAGATGAAAATCAATGCATTTCTCCATTCATCTATAGTGTTAATCTCCAAAAAATCAAAATTATTAAATATGTGTGGAATATAATGACTCGGCGAGTAAAACTGAAGATAAAAATATGATTCCCGTCCTTGCAAAGATCATATTTTCAAATTACATATTCACTTTAGGCACTGATTTTATGCATTAGGCAACTATAATTGTCATATTATATAAACTGAAATAATACAATACACTTTTCTCAATAACATACAATGAAAATAAGAAAAAATCAGGAATATACAGTTACTTTCAGGTTGTTAAGAAAAACTTACATGCAAAAGTAGTTTGTCTACTTACTTTGGGGAATAATTGCATACCAAGTAGAGAGCTTTGGGCCATATCTGTCCCCAGATGTTCATGTTATGGCACAAATTAATGGCACAGCCTATTCTGTTACTTGTGGCCCATACCACCTACATGAGAAAAAAGAAAGGTTCAGAAAAAGCAGGCTGAGATGACATAAAACAATGTAAGAGAGAAAAATGTATAAAAGCTGAACTGGAGAACCAACATTTATCATTCAAAATAAAATGCAAAAGCAAATAGGGTATTTCCCCTGAGACTTTGGGTAAAACCTAATTTTAAAAAGAGATCTAGAAGTAAATAACCACATCTGGCTATAAAATAATGCAGAAGTTATTTAGTAACTCACAAACCTAAATGTCATATTAATATTTCTAGGAAGAAACTTGCCTAAAAAGGGACAGAATTTCACCTCCTAAACAGAAAGTACTGAAAATTTAAGTGTTCAGATTTCTTAACACAATCTTTTCATTGTACCACTGGTTATTAAGTAGTTTGATGATGCTTTAATCTTGTCACACACAAAGTCATACAGAACAATCAGTCTGCTTTATATTCACTTACAATAGGTCATAGAAACACAGATAACTGGTGAGCTTTAGCTAGCTGAATCTGCCTTTAGTTGTCTGATTTAGAAGTTTAGAACATATCCAATACCAAAGATAAACACTAAATATAAAAAAAAAATGCTACACAAATATAAATATTGAATGCCACTGACAAATAAAACCGTATTTTTATTCTTTGAAATAAAACTTTGACTGAAGATGGTAAATTCCTCTCCATAAACAATTATTGGGTCCATATTAAAAACACTGTATATGTGAAAACATTGAAATAATGTCTTTTCCTTTTTTTTTTTTTTTTGTCTTTTTTCGTGACCGGCAACGGATCGCAACCCTCAGTGTCACGCCCGTACCGGACCGGGACCGGCAACGGGATCGCAACCCTCGGTGTTGCTCCCGCACCTCGCTCAGCCAGTGAGCGGGAACCGGTCTGTATGTGGGATCCGAACCCTCGGCGGGAGCACCACCACACTCCCAAGCGGCGCACTGTAGCAGTGCGCCACCGGGCCGGCCCCTGAAATAATGTCTTTTAAGTAGATGTTTGGACATTATTCGATGATAATTACTTTTACTGTTCATAGAAATTTGTAAGGCTACCCCACATAATCAATAGCCATATACGTTTTGTTTTATTTTTAACCATACCAAATGACATCAGAAAGACACAAGATCAGCAGCCTAAGTTCTCCCATAGTTACACTCAATTTAAATGAAGAGAGTATAAACACAGCCAAAACATACCTGTGTATAGTGAGTACATACAGGACCAGAACACCTGAATGGACAATACGGGTTGCATTCATGTTCATATGGGTAGCTGAAGTCTCTTACTTCATCATACCATGCTTGCACATGAAATGTCGGGGGCCTATATCTGTTAGAAAGAAAATAATCACCAAGAATGAGTAAAGTTGGAGAAAATGTAAAACCAAATAACATGAAACAGATTGATAAAATTTGGTAGAAAAATATTTTTGTGTAAGTCATTAATCTTAAATACCTACGCCCATTACATTATTAATAAACCAATGATTAAAAACAAAAATAAGTTTAAAAAACTGCTGATTCTTCTGATATATTTGCTTTTTGTTATTTGTCTTTTCATCACTTTTCTTTTAGATACTAAATCTTTGAAAATTTGTAATGATGAATTAATAAGCATTTCATTTCAATCACTCATGTTTTCAGAAACAAAAAGCTGGGCTTTAAGATACCTTCCCCAATGTGCTCCCAAATTCTGTCCAATTGATGGAAGCAAGTTTGCAGGTCCATGTTCCCACAAACAAGTTTCAGCCCACGATTCAGCAGATCTTTCCAGCTCTACATCCCAAGTCTACAATTTAAAACAAAAACAAAATGCACATATGTAGAGTTTAGACATTTCCTCAAAATACACTGTTGCTCAGTTTTTGTGTCTTCCTTCCTACTTCTTTGTAAAATCAATATCTTAGTCTAGGTTCTCACCAGACTCAAATATCACCTTGATTTTTGCACTAGCCTCCAAATCAATCTCCTTGTTTCCATCTCTTACCGCTCCTATTTGTTCCTGTGTTTACATTACCTAAGTGAACACAAATACACCTAAATGATATGTCTGTCTAAACACACTCAACAAATCCCCATATGCATAAAGTCCCTGGTCCCACAGTTCCCTGTCATTAGACAGCTTATTCCTTACTCCTGCTGACATTATTCCCACTGCCTAAACATCCTTCTCCCAATTACTTGTCAGATCCCTACTCTGTCTTCATAATCCAGCTTTATAAAATACTTTTTCTGTGACACCTTCTCAATTCCCTTAGATGTAAGCTATTCCCTCCTTGGGGCTGTTAAAGCTTTGTTACACTCCTTTGTTTAGCACCTCTGACATTACAATGTTAGTATTTCTTTACATGTCTACCTCTTTCATGAGACTGAGTTGCGTGGGAGCAATTATTTAACCTATGCTGGTATCTTTGGCCTTTTTTCTGTATCTCTCATATAAATAAAGTGATTAGTAAAAGTTTGTTAAATACATGAATGGTTAATACATCTCTATAAAGACATGTATTATTTTCATACGTCAAATTCAATATGAGTGAATAATTCATACTTTTAAAATAATTTATTAAGAAAAAATTACCGATTAAATTATTTCAGTGAAATAATTACTGAAATAATTTTTCCAGTCCCTGGTTTAGTATTTAGCTTGTTATTGAAAAACGGGCCTTATACTAAGTACACTGGTAAAAACAGAGTCAGATAGAACTAGATTCAATTTTGGCACTGCAATTACAGGACTATGAGTGTGTTAAGAAGACAGAAAAATGGTGTTAGAAATGGAAAATGAGGACATGACCTAAGGTGACGGCAATAAAGGAGCAGATGGAGTAAAATCATGTCTAGGAATTTAAATTCCCTGAACTTGATGGGACAACTGGAGATAGATGGTGAGGGAAAGAAATGTTGAAGACTAATAAGGTTACCAAATTGGGAGAAAAAAATATGGAAAGAGAAATAGATTACTGTAATAGAAGTGTGTCCATGTATTTCTATGTGTATCTCACGAGAGATTTATGAAGTATCTGTGATACATGCAGTATATGTGCCAAGTAAAATGTGACAGTATATAATTGGATGGGTTCCAGAGGAAAACAGCATGCTCTTAACATATGAATTTTGAAGTTATTCACCCACATATAGATGTCTACAGGAATATGATATATAAGAGAAAAGAGGAATAAAAAGAAAATCCCTAGTTATCAAAATCAAAGGGGAGAAGAAAAACAATGAGACAGTGAAAGAAGCCAGGAAAAATGGGATCATAAAGGTAAAGTGAAACTAAGAGGATTAAATTATAGAAGCAATGAAACAAGAGATTTCAGGAGTAGAGAATGGGAAAGAGGTCAAATGCCACAGAGAAAGATAAGATTTTCTAAATACTAATTCATGATTAAGTGCAATTTCAGATCAATGACAGGTGGAGAAATCAGAACAGAGGGCGAATAAGTGAATGGAAAGAAAAAGTGGAGAAAGCAAGTAGCTTACTTTCCCAATACTTTGGAAAGGAAGAAGAGAGGTAGGGCAGAAGCTAGATAAGATGTTAGGGTCTAGGAGAATGTGTCTGCTTGCTTTGATTGGTAAGGAATGAAAGAAACCTAAACATGAGAGGCCACACACACACACAAAAAAAATAGAACACTAAGGACAAAGAGGCATGGAAAAAAAATGTTTCTGGGGAGAAGTTTCTTAATTCATATAATTTTTCATAAATAAACATTCTCCATTCCATTGTGGATTTGAAATATGGAAAAATCATGCTTTCAAAGACACAAAGTTGCTACACGATTAGAGTAAGAATATTCTTATTACAGTACATCTTTATTATCTAACAAAAATACCAAAGTGTACTTAGATGCAACTTAAAAAATTAAGAGCAGCAAACGTAGTTGATTTTCATAAAAGCTTTAATTTTACTTTGAATTAATGCTGAATATTCAAGATGACCAGTTTTATGATACAGACATCAGAAACTTATGCTTATACATAACTATCAGTCAAGCACTTTATTTGCCAATTATGGGCATACTATTAATTAACTTTATTATTTAATTTTATAATTACATATTTAATTTATTATACAAAGATATAATTCAAGTTCTTGTCATTATTTGTCCAAACAAAAATTAGGTAAGAAACAATAAATTTGGGTAAAATGCTGATTTTCTTTTGTGTCTAGAAATTTAGAGAAATAATCATCTCTCAAAAGCAAGCAGGTTTCCAGGTAGATTTCCGTGGAAAGCAGGTTGTCCTTATGAGACAAATTCTTGTCTTCATTCCTGGAAATCAGATTCTTGCAGAGCACGTTCCTTATGCATAGGTTTCGAACCTAGCAACCTCATATTCAAAGAGCAGCCAGGAACCACAAGAAGAACATTATTTATTTATTTAGGAACTATTTGTTCCTAGATGGCTCAAAAAAAAAAAAAATGCCTTGAAACCACTGTGATGGTTTTAAAATACCCTTCCCACAAAGGTGGAGTCAAATCCCCTCTTCTCTCCTTCAAATTGAGCTTGATAATAACTCACTTCTAATAAATAGAATGAGGCAGTAAGACTTCTGAGGCTAGGTTAGGAAATACAGCTTCTGTTTTGTTTTGTTTTTTTGGTTTTTTTTCGTCTCTCTCTTTCTCCTTTAAGACACACCTTGACAGACCTAAGCCAACAAATTACAAGTCCAGCTAACCGGGAAGAGGCTGGAAAGACAAAACAGAGAGACCACACAGAGAAAGAGGAATGCAGGAGTTGCTCTGATGGTTTGCATTTCCCCAGCCCAGGCAGGAGACCTTAATTTTGCAAACCTTCAGATGATGGCAGCTGAGATCACGATAAGCATGTAAGATCCCGAGCTAGGACCACCCCAGCTGAGCCCTTAGAAAGAGTCCTTAAGACTCAAAGTCAATTTACTCTTGTTTTATACATGAGTCTATAATCTTAGATGTCTATTCTTCTTATGAAATTGAAGATGCATCCTTTTTAGAGAGGATATATACAACTGGTTCCAAACTCACAAATCTGTTATATTTCAAAATTTTGTTTATATTTCGATTGTGTAGAAATTGGAATAAAACCTAAAACATATCATTCAAATGCTTTGGGCTAAGTTTTCTTATTTGTAAAATATATCAGCTGAAATAAAATGTAACTCAAACCACTTCAAGGACTAAAATTTAAAAGTTGCTGTTTTTAAGGTATGACAATTTTTAGTCCAATAAAAATAGGAAGAAAGCATATGAAATAAACTTTAATATTGCTAAAATAAGGGTATATATTATTTTAATGTAAGCACTGAAGCAGAGGGGAATGCAACTAAAACCTAGTCCTTTATCAATGTTTAATAAATATTAATTATTGACTATTTCAAAAGTAATTACCTATTTAAAGAATCTAATCAAGCATAGATGCTAGGTCAAGTTCAATAATACAAATCGTGAATATCCTTTAAAAAAAAAATCATTGAAACTATAGCTGTCCTGGAAGAAACATTACCATGACATAACAAAAGTACGGTACATATATTTTTATGCTACAACATAATATTTCAGGTTTTAAGACCGCCAATAATTCATACGAATCCCATTTAAATGTAGGTTAGTCTCTACACATTCCTATTTAAATTCAGGCTTGTAAATGAAATCAAGATGGCCTAGAGAGCTGCTTTTTTCTCTCTGAACTATTCACCCAGCACTAATTTAAAGCCACACCACACTAAAATTACTACTTCGTTATAAAATGGGTATTTGAGGTGTGTAGAAATAAAATCAACTCTCTCTTTCTACTACATCTGTAAGTTGTCCCTTACAGTATAGCAAAATTTTCAATGAAGTTTTATTATTAAAAGAAACATTTACAATACTAGTGACACTCTGTCTCAATGATATTTTTAAGCCAGTTCAACATGGAGGCTTTCTCACTTCGAGTGTGAGTATGTGTGTGTAAGAAGTTTTAAATCTTGACAAAGGACTTTCAATAGTAAACTAGTAGTATACAGTAACTTTAGTACTAAAATACTGTGCTGGTAGAAATTGGAAATGATGTAGCTATCTAGACATATATGAAAATTTAACTGTTATCCTTTGTGAAATACGAGTGAGCATATACGATTCACATTCTTACCACAATATCTGCTATCCTGCTCTACTCTAGTAAACAGGCAGTCAATGACAGGTGCACATCATTCAAAAATGTAGTTTTTAGTAGAATTAATACAGCTAGCTTACCTGTAAGATGTATAACTGTACCTTAAGCCAAAATGGTCATTAGATACAACTTTTTCTTTCTCTCTGATATTGAAAATACATTTTTGTCTTAAAAAGGATTAAGTATTTTCAAATACATCTTCCTCACCATAGTAAATTTATAGCTCTTTCCACATTTACAAAATTTGAAAATTCGTGTCCTGGGAATTGTTTACTCTATAACTTCAAAATCATTATTGTAGTACATTAAAAAGAGTTGGAGACCAACGTTAATAAGGCACTAAGAATTTGTCTGAAGATGAGTTGATCATTGAGGCAGGCTTTGAGAACATTAATAAAAAACTGAAGTAGAAGGTGGACTATTTCTCAAGTAAAAATGAAACATTAATTTCACACAGAATATCTAATGTTAAAGAACTTTTCCATTGATCAGCATTTAGTCTTAGATTATATTAAAGGATATAGAGTAAAGTTCTGTGAGATTGTCTGATTGATGCAAATTTGTGTAATTAGACTCTTCACACACAAATTTCCCTAAAGATCAGTGGTGAGGGTGGAAATAATGGGCATCCATTCATCTGCAAAGTTATTGATAAGTTCTTATTAGAGAAGGTATAATTAGTCTACCAAAGAGAATACCCCAGATGACACTGAAGTTGTTAAGCAGTTTATTTACAGAGTTCTTTAGATTCACCAGTGAAGAAAATAAATAAATTAGCAAATAGAGAAAATTTAATGGAAAACTGATTGGCATGGTCTGACACCTTGATATGCCACACAGATATAACTACTGACTGGAAACTCCCACGATTTCATAATTGTTAAATGCCATTCTTAGTAGAAAGAAATAGGATTGTAAGATTTCTGACCATTCTAGAAAACCCCACTTAAGTGAATGAAGCTATGACGTGCTGAGAAAAAATGTCTCAAAATGGTTAAGGTTTTTTTTGAAAATAAAATATGAGGAATTGTTGTAATTAACTATCTAAAAACTCAAAATAGTACACAAATAAATATATAAATAATTTATTCTATCTTCTGTAAAATTGATGTGGCTTTAATGGATTTCCAAAATAAGTGCAAAATAATCATAATTGGTCTTTGACTATCATAGTATTAAGTTGCCTAATTAAATAACAATTAAACATCATCCACAATATAATTTGCAATTTAATGTGCACTTTTAAAACATGCATTGTTCTCTGGCAAAGTAATAATCTAATGAAAGTATGGTGGCCTTGAAGTCCAGATCTAGGCTTGGAAGCTCTGGTCTTACCTTCCCACTCCTGAAAACTACAAATAACATGATGAAATTATTCTGAAAAAGCATCGAAGCATTTGCAATAAATTTTGAAAAACGAATTTCACAAACATCCTTTTTTTGAGACATATACGTGTGCATATTTAACTCAGAATACCATCCCAGTATTTCCAATCCTACTTACCCCCAGTTCTGAGCAGTCAATGGCTGTCAGAAGTAATAACAGCATTTTAGCTTTCAATGGTTTTGAAAATATCCCTTCTTTTGTGCTAGGCCTTCTGGACATATCCAAGCAAGGGCATTAGTGATACATTTCCTTCTCATTTTCTTATACAAAGACAAAAGTAAGCTTTTATTTGTTCAAATTACTCAAACCACAGATAATTAAAATACATGATACACCCTGGAAGAGCTTTCTTTCCAATTTAAATTGCATATTTGCAAATTTATCTCTTTGATTCTGTCAGGTTTGGTTTCCAGTTCCTTATCTGTAACATTATAGAGCTGCAGTAAGTCTTTTGAATTTCTTTTAGCTTTAAAATTCTATTATTTGCACTTATAGTCTCTTAGAGAATAGCCTGTATTACTTGTAGCACCCCATGAGATCTTATTAACTGTAAAATAATATTTCTGGTAACAATTAAAAGCATGCCTTAACTAAGAAACAAAAACTGTTTAGTGATCTGTAAGATCACATAACCAAGTAGGTTTCAGATTTTCTAATTATGAGTCTAATTATGACAGCAGAGGTCAATTGTTTCTGAACTATTTGTTTTAACATTGTTTAAAACAGATATATTACAACAGAGAACCTTAGGTAAAACTTCCCAATTAGTTGAATAAAAAGATATTTTTAATAAAAACTTAAAACCAGGCCTCTCTTCAGCTTAGTCCTGAAATAAGGTATAGACTTCTACATGGAAGTTTTCTGCACAGCTAAAAGAAACTCTAGGATTTTTCAGTCTGCTCATGAATGTATAAGTAGTTAGGAAAAAATAAATAAGAATCAAAGACATATAGAGTTATCTTCTAAATCCCACGTTTAAAAGGTAATTCTTGCTAAGTCACCACTTCTGGGAAAATGGAACTTCTTATAAATTATCCACCTTATTTCAAAACTAAATCCCTTCCCCAAATCACTTATGTTTTCCTATTTCAATCAGAAACTGCAATCTGAAAATTGGAAAAGTTGTCAATGCGATCCTCTCAACAGCAATAACTTGACCTCTAAGATACCCCAATATTTTGTTATTTATGGAAGTAATACCTGATAGCTCAGGAGATGTCAGATTCAAATTCCAAATATAATGCTTCATTATAAAATCTTAAAAGCCACTTTCTTTTCTCCTAAACAGACATCAATTAATAAATAAGTAAATAAATCTGTGCTAAAAAAGTGTATGATGTTTTGGGGACTAAATTATCTGTTATAAAACATCCTACAGAACACAGCTGTAATACATTTCTTACAATTTGGAAATTACCTCAGGTATTTAAATATTGTGCTTTACATGTTCCGAAAAAACTCTGTAGTTACAGGGGACCCACACAAGGCTCAGATTTCAAAGAAAACACTTGTGTTACCAGGCATAGAGGCATTGCCAGCTACTAAGGAATTACTTCAAGGCAATGCACATATTAGGGTCTCCTGAAAAGTGCAGAAATGTGTGCAGACCAGTGTTTTACTTAAAGCTTTAAAACTTAAGACAAAAAAGAAAGTAGTAACCTAGTAATTTAGAGACTGCCTCTTCATTTTATTAAAATCGAAATTTTGAAATGGAAATTTAATATGCATACAAACACAAGACTATTTCATTAAATGAGTTGTTTTGGAATTAAACAAGGACCATATTTAATATTATATCAGATGCATGATACAGGGTCGACTGTCTTCGTGGGGCAGCAGAGCCCTCAATTTGTTACACTCCTTACATTTTATGTAGAAATTCTACTTGTTACAGTGGATACAAGAGAGATAGGAAGAATAGGATCTAGGGTTCTACGCTAATATGCAGAGACTACAGTCAACAACAAAATACTGTGTATGTATGACTAGCTAGTTGAATTGATGTTGAACATTCCTAACACAAAGAAGTGATCAATAATTGAGGTGATGGATACACTAAGCACCCTGATGTGATCACTGCACACAGTATGAATGTACCCAAATATCATACTGTACTCCATAAATATATGTAATTACCATGGGTCAATTAAGAAAAATAAAAAGAGAGGGTAAAAAGAAACACAGAGTAGAATAGTGGTTACCAGAGGCAGGGAAAGGGAGGAGGGGCCAGGGAAATGCTGGTAGGTAGGTAAAAAGTTACAAAGCTACAGTTAGACAGGAAAAATAAGTTCTGATGTCCTAAGGTAACAACTGCCAATAATATTGTATTGCACATTTCAAGATAGACAGAAAAGAGGATCTTGAATGATATAACCACAAAGAAATGATAAATGTTTAGGTGATATATATGTTAACTATTCTGATTAGATCATACAATATATGCTTATATTGAAACTACAAACTGTACCCCATGAATATGTACAATAAAAATAAATTATTTAAAATAAATGTTTTTTAAAAAAGAATTTCTACTGATTAATCTCATCCCCTCTCACTGTCAAGCCCCCACCCACCAAGTCTGGCCATAGCTTACCTACCTCACTTATATCCCACCCCTTCTCCACATGGGCCCTCTACAGTTGACTCTCTCAAACTTTAAAGTGCTTATAAATTACAAGGAGATCTTACTGTAATGTAGATTCCGATTCAGTGGGTCAGGAGAGAAATCCAGCCTACCACCTCTCTAACACCTGGTGCCAGGACTATACACCAAACAGCTCTCTGAGTCGCAAGGTTCTAGCACCTGTCCATTCACATTCCCAGCCACTGAGTCCCTCTGATACTTTCCCTGTCAGGGCTGTTCATTCTCTCGTCTCTTCCTTAGTTACTTAAACATTATCCTTTTACCAAAGGCCTTTTCACATTCTCTCTCCTCTTGGAAGTCATTACAACTACAATACTGCGTTTATCTCACCCTTCTCTGAATCTCTTTACACATAATTTACCAGTTATTACATATTCTCCTGGCTCTGTCTCTGTTGCTTTGGGTCTTAATCCCTAAACCAAAATTTTAAATCAAAACTGTGTCATACTTTTTGTGTGTGTTTTCAATGGCACCTAATATAACACCTGGCTTATAACAACTCACCAACATGTACTCACTGAGTATTTCCTGTCTCATAGCTGGCCTAGGAATGGGTAATTAAGTTAAGTCAGAAATACAAGAACGTAAGTTTGGTGCCTTAAACATACATGGGTGATACAAATTCAGGAGGAGAGAATACATCATGATCTTAAATGAAATGTTTGTTTTAAATCCCTGAAAAGATGAACTTGGATCGTTTTTGCATATATCATCTTTTTACTGACTTTGTGATAAAATCAAGACTATGATGCTGAAATAGGAGTACTCAGTCCCAAGGGATCAGAACTACTCCCTTAGGACTCTAGCTCTGCCCCTAAGTCCTGAGCTATAGTAGTCTATAGCACCTATTTTTGGCACCACCAACTGGAGGCTGAGATGTAGGGGGGCAGCTCACTGACCAAGAATGCTCAGTAAAAAGTAGCTTATCCCTTGAACAACCTCCTACTGGAGGCACTAGAGAGCACCAAATATATCTGATATATATTTAGTGCATGTGGTAGAATTTGACCAATAAGCATGCTCTAAAGGAAACCAACTGAGCATGTGCAAGACTGGTTTACAAAACTGGGAACCACTCACTTAGCTAAATATTCATTATATAGCATGAATATGTATTAGGTAACAAAACTATAAAAGCGGAATCCTAGTTGCAGGTGCAGCTGCTGCTCACTCTCCTAGAGCCTACGAGCACTTTGCCTGAGGTGTGTATTTCTTTCTTTTTGTATCAAACTTGCCTTTGGCAGGCTACTGTTGACTCGAAAGCCTGCTGCTCACTCTAGAGTCAGAGGACAGAATAGGTTGCGCCTGGCCATCAGGCCTCCCCAGATCCTCTCCTCTGGTATCAGTGCCTTCATTATTTTTATTGTCATTTAAGAGGGAGTAGTTTAATCTTCAAGACTATGTTGTGGATGTTTGAGGGGACTTGAGTATTTAAGGAAATCTTTTAGTAGTTGAAAGACACCATCTAATTTAATCAGTTCTGTAAGTCTTGATCTATGGATGCTGTCCATTTACAAAAATAAACACCTGTGTATAGTTGATTTATAGCCCAGTAAATTTCAGATAGATGTAGGATTTAAAATCCAAACATAGAAAAATGCATGATAGGAAAGATGAATCTCAAAATAAATCACTGTATAGCACTTACTCATGCATTAGTTTATTTTTTAAATTTAAATATCAAAATGACAGTAACTTAGATTATAAAAGTAAATAAAAATGATTTATTGTACTTGGGGATAATAAATCTTCAAAAATAAAAAGATGGATTAATAAATGAAAAACTTCTTTTGAATAAATTACTAAAAGAGAAAGTTTATAGACACAGAAACTGAAACCTCCAATTTAATACCAAAATTTTAACATTCAGTGCATGTATATATATGTTTAATGAAACTGTATATTATGAAGCTGTTCATATACTGCTGTACCGAAACTTCTGTGTCTTCACTAATAATGACTGCTTCAAGAATGATAAACTGATAAGCTTCCAAACAGTCAGTGAGAGCTATGTAAACCAGTTTCCTGTTTTCTTTGATGGTGAGGAGGCTCAAAGCTAGATTAATAACCTTAGCATTCTCGATCAGATTTTTAGGCATTCTTCAGGAATATGCTTTTAGCATTATCTTCCTCAAAATTTAAACAATCTCTAAGATGATATATTTTATTTTAAATATGGTTTTCAAAAGTCCTTATTGGAAAATCTGACAAAGAACCTTGTGCTATCTCCTCTTCATTTGTCCCCACATACCCATCTCAGCCCCCTGCTGCTCCCAACTCTGAATTATGTCAGGCTGTCTTGCCCACTGGCTTCTGGGTGGATTTGGCCAATGGAAGATGCAGACAGGAAGTCACAGAGGAGCAGGTGAATTTAAGTATATATTACCCCGAGTCCTCTCTGCCTCACCATGATGGTGATTGTGTCCTTTCACACAGTTCTGCTTCCAGGGTCCAGCCCTCCCCAGGCTGTGACATTATTTCAACCTGGGACCCCAACATCCCTTGTGGCTTACCTTAACCTTGTCTACAACTCTGCATATAGACCTTGTTACTGAGGCATTTGTTTTCTGCTGAGAAACAAGTATCTGAGAATAAAAATCGCACAGAATTTTTATTAGCAAACTGCCTAACACATTACTTGACACATACTAGATCTTAATAAATGTGCCCTTCTTCCCCTCTTCCTCTAAGAATCTGCTTAATTTGCTGAGATTAATGTAGCCTTTTTATTCGCTTTGGAACACTGCTGGTATTCATGTCACTAAGGTACAAATTCAAATTCAATTTTCTGAATGACTGAAAAACAAGATAATCACTGCCACTTAAAGTTCCAAATGAAAGAGTAAATAATCCTCTTAGAATGCGAATTTTCAGACAATATTAATTATAAACCAAAGTTTAGAATAAGTTATTCCTACCTTTGCTTGGAATCTCTTGCCAATGACTAATTTAACACCTTTTTGGCATTAAATTTCCGAGATGACATTTCCACTGAAGCCTCCAACTACCCCTGAAATTTAGGTAGCACCTATATATATATGAATATGTTTAAAGTGTTAATAAACCCAAAGTTTGGGAATAATTTGCAATAACTGTTTCCCTTGAAAAAGTCAAACTAATATGGCCAAGTTACCTCAAATAAAATGTTTCTTTGTCTAAGTATGCTGAGAACAGAGAAATGAAAAACGAATAATGCTGTGCTGCTCAAGTCTGCCATAATTTATACTACAACAAGGTTCTTTTCACCATTTGAGAAAATGTGTCCTTAAATATCTCCAGAATAGAGGTCTGGATCAGTTCACACAGATCATGACTCCCCTTTGAATCAACTGCACACACATTTCCCTATCACTAACTTACTGACCACCACATAATGACTATAACCTCCTTCAAATACTATTTCAAAATATACCTCCACCTAAGAGACATTCCATGACCACTGCTTTAATCTGAATTTCTTTACGATTTATTTTACAGTTTTAAATATATTAATATGTACTTCTTACCACATTGCCATTTACATCTTGAAAACAGTTCTCCAGCAAGAGCCTCAACATTCTGATCATTGTATCTCATGGAAGATCTATCCCTCTCTTCAGAGAGGTTCTGGCCATTCCCACCCCATAAGACAGAGCTGTCAGTAACCCAACGTAATTCTTAAAGTCACTGAAATCCAGGAACTATTTAACCACCTGTCATGATTACTAAAGAATGATTTTGCCCTAACCAAAAAGCTACTGTACTTAAAAATATAAAATTAAGTGAAACGTAAACATAATCCTTAACTGAAAATAATGCTTTTGCCATTTTCTAATAGCACTATCTCATCAAAACAGAATTAATCAAATCTGTTTTCATTCTGACCACTTTAAATCACTGTTGAAAATCTAGTCATCTTTTCATTCATTCCATTTTTTCCCTCCAATTAGCACAAACTGAGCTTAGAGCATGTGTCAGCTGCTCAGCTGGGGAATGCAAAGATTACTATAGCACACTCCTTTCCCACAAAAGAATGTAAGACTAGAGAAAGATAAAAGAACATAAACAGTAGGGGCACGTGAAAGAGATAATGGAAGCCAAGGAACTGGCTCTGCATGGGAGGGTTTCAGACAAAAGCACATTATGCTTCAGGTGAGTCTTAAAGGAAGAGTAGAAATTCATTAGAGAGAAAACAAGGAGGGCATAAGGCATTCTGACGTCTGCAGAGCCCAGTGCACTAGGCAAGATTTGGTCAGCATCAAAAAAAATCCAAGGCATATGGAAGAAAAGCATGGGTGTGCGTGTGAAACAGCACTGCTTTCTGTCTGTTCAGTTTGTACTTGCTTTGTTCACAGCACTCTTGATCTAACAGATTTCTTGGCCTTTTCTTTCTAGACCAAAGTTTTGATGCTCTTCTTCCATTCCAATCAAGAGTCGCCCCTCCCCAAACACTTCTATCATTTCAGTTTCCCTTCTCTGGACAACATCTGATCTGTCACTCATTCAGTATTTCACATATGGATTTGCTGTGTCTTCAGCAACTATAAAATACAGTTTTATGTCACCTGCTTCTGTACCACAGTCTCAGCCTTTCCTGTCAGAATAAATAAACTGACTTTGAAGTTATATTTCCTCCCTCCTATGTCAAGTGCTTTTTCAACTTGGAAATTCCCATCAACCTATAAACATTTTCTCTAAAAAAACAAAAACAGGGATGACTGGTTTGCTCAGTTGGTTAGAGCGTGGTGCTGATAACACCAAGGTCCAGGATTTGAGTACCAGACAACTGCCAAAAAAATAAATGAAAAATAAAAAAAATAAAATGCTTTCTCATATTCCCCTGTAGCTGATTATCCCATTTCTCTGATTCCTTCACAGCAATATTACCTTGAGGAGTTAAAGGTACTTTTCCATGCACACCAGCACCCCGGCCGCCTTCTCTTCTGACCTCTTTAATAAGACTTCTGGTCATGCCCCACCATTGAAATTACTCTTCTAAAGGTCTCCAACGAATCTGTATTGACAAAGCCACTGCTGATTTTTCTTCCTCATCGTATGCAGCTTCTCACAAGTTTTGGAAAAAACTGACTTTGCCCTTTGATGAACACTCTTCTGCAGGCTTCTAGACACCAGTCTATCCCATCTTTTCCACCAACCTTGCTGACTACTTCTCAGCTTCTTTGCACCTTCTCCTTTCTGCTCAACCTCCACAGAGTGCCGTGCCCAGGGCTCAACTGAAGGCATCCAACCCTTGTCCACAAAAATCTTTTTCTTGGATGAAGTGATTCAGTCCATTCACTTCTGCTGGCTCCTAATCATATCCACATGATTTCCACATTTTCATCTTGAGTCCCACTTCTCCAATTGACCATGCAAGGCAACTGAGGATGGCACAGCCTCACAAACTCTCAGCCAAAAAAAATCCCTCCCGACTTCATCCTCACCTTCTCCTGTTGGTTTCTCCTCCTGTCTCAGCAAATGCATCAACTACCCACCAAGGGACTGGAAAAAGCTAACATCCCAGATTCCTCCTTATCCTTTACCCTTTGTATTAAAGCTATCGGCAAAACCAGTCAGCAATACCATCAAAACATACCCTGAAACTACCCACCTCTCTCCATTTACCACTATCACCCTGGTCCAAGTCACCATCACCTCTCACTCAGAATATAATGGTTTCCTGACTGTCTCTCTGCTTCCAGCCATGGGCTCCTTTAGACCATTCTCTATAAGGTAGTCAAAGTAATTTTATGAAACTGAAAAAAGAAGTAAAACCAGGTCAGTCTCTTGCAAGAAACTCACTCAGACTAAAATCCAAACTTCTCTTCATAAGGCCCCAAAAGATTCTGACCTGTGCTTATATGTCTACTTTATTTTCTATGACTTCCCCCATTACTGAATAAAATTCAGTCACACTAGCCTTCTCTGTGAAACTCCAACTTTGTTCCTGACTTAAAGACGTTGTGCCTGGTATCCTTTCCCCCTAGAATGACAGGTCTCTGTATCTGTTTAGCTGACTCCATTGTAATTCAGCACTCAGCTCAAAAGCCACCAACACAGTGAAGCCATTCCCAACTGCCAATCATTCTCTAAAGGCAACAAATATTCAGAAAAATAAGGACAGGGTTACTTAGCATACTGACTGTAATACTCTCTCCAATTCATTACCACTTGAATTTTCACATTTTCCTTCCTATAAATTAGATATTTTATATATATGAGAGGGTGCCTCAAAAAGTTCATGGAAAGAGTCATATTATCTTTCAATTCTATTTGTTCATGAACTTTTTGAAGTACCCTCATATATATATATATTTTTCCATACTATATACATAAATAATGACCTATTACCATTTTTATAAATACTTGGCTTTAATTAAGTTATTAAAATCATTAAAAATGAGAACTTAAATTTTAAGTCATACGTAATTATTTGGCTGTATAAATTCCTGTAAGGAATATGTGAGAGAATACAGTCTGAACAGCAGCAAAGAGAGAATGTTCCTGAACTAAACATCACTCTTAACTGTGGTTATATATAACTAAAAGTGAATATTTTCAGGGTTTTTTTTTTTTTTTTTTTTTTTTTTTTTTTTCATGACTGGCAACGGATCGCAACCCTCAGTGTCGCGCCCGTACCGGACCGGGACCGGCAACGGGATCGCAACCCTCGGTGTTGCCCCCGCACCTTGCTCAGCCAGTGAGCGGCTGGTCTGTATGTGGGATCCGAACCCTCGGCGGGAGCGCCACCAAGCTTCCCAAGCGGCGCACTGTAGCAGTGCGCCACCAGGCCGGCCCCAATATTTTCAGTTTTTAATGAAGGCATTCAGTGAAGACATTCAGCAAAGAAAGAAAAAATACAAAGAAATTACATTTTCTTATTGACCATCATAAAGTTTGAAATATGTTCCCTAAGTGAATTATCTCTTCTAAAACTAAGTTGAAAACTTTTGGTTAAAAAAGAGTTAAGACTGTGGACACCTGGCCTATAGGAGACACTGCATACTTGATGCATAGGTAATGAATAAGCTGCTAGTTTCTCCCATCCCACTCTTCCCTGAATCAGTCGCGGACCATTGTAACTGCTTTAGCAGATCTTCAGTGGTATCCATATTGTTAGGTATATTATAAAACCGTCATATCCACACTTTACTTGAGCTTTATCAGCATCATCTGACAGAGTTCACCATCCTTTCTGCCTTCCTTCATTTGGCTTCCAGGCCATCACGCTCCCCTGGTTTTCCACCTAATTCTTAATTCCCTTCAGTGTTCCTCCTCACATTCCCCCCACACCTACACTTCAGAGTGTGTCAGGGGCTTACTTCTTGAAACTCTCTCTCAATACTCATTCCCCTGACAATCTAACCTCTCCTTATAACTTTAAATACCATCAAAATGCTGATGAATCTTAACTTCATGTTGGAGATTGGACCACATATATCTAATCGCCCTATGTCTAACTGCATACTTGACAAATTCACTTGGACATCTAAACTAAATCTCAAGTTTAGTATATCCAAAATTTAGTTCTGACTTTCTGTACCAAAAGCTGGTCTATCCACATTCTTCCCCATCTTAGAAAATGGCAGCTCCAATGTTCCGTTTTTTTCAGGCAAAAACTGTACAGCCATAATCCATATCCAAAATCTGTCCGTGCTACCTCAAAAATGAAATAAAATCCCAATGACATACCCCAGGAAAGTGCAATTGGTGATTACTGAACAGAACTGGACCACTGTCTTGTTCTGCTTCTCATGCTAAAGTTCTTACCTTCTGTTGCAGGGAGAGAAGGAAGAAATTAGGTTATGGGAGGGGAGAGCAGACCAGGTAGGAAAAGAGCAGGTATCTTTATCCTGGGAAATGAGGAGGCAGAAGTAGGGTTCCACCTCCTCTATCTCTCGGGGTTGTGTTAGGAAAATGAGTAAAAAGTACCAATTTCTGGAATCTCTGCAGCCATTCCAGAAGTCCGTGTGAGGTGACACAATACACAATCTTTTCCATTCATATTTACACCAGATTAGAAACTGCCATCAGTTTTCAAAAATTGCAGCCAAGGCTTGGATGGATTTAGATCTTGTACCAGATACAGGAAATCCCAGCCTGGCAGGCCAAGTCAATTTCATTCGCCTTGTAACAAGGCCTCATTGACTTTCAAGATTAATGTTATGGTTACAAAGAAGATTATATTCATACTCCTGCCACTTGTCACCACCTTCACAGCGACCACCCTACTCCTAGCCACCATCTACTCCTGGATGGATTATTGTAGCTGCCTAGTCTCCCTACTCACAGCCGTGCCCCTCCTCCCATTGCCTAAAGTCTGTTCTCAGCAAAACCAGAAGGATCCTGAGTAAGGGTGAGTAAAACCATGCTACTCCTCTGTTCAAATGCCTCAAACAGCTTCTTACCACTCAAATTAAAAGTTGCAGTCTTTACATCTGCCCTCCCCAATTAAATCTCCAGCCTCATGTCCTACAACACTTCCATGCTCACACTGTCAGCCACCTGGAGATTTAAGCCCTTCACACTTATTCCATGAGAGGAAGAATGTGTGTTGTGTTCACTGCTAGGCCCTAGATAGTGCCTAGCACATGGCAAACTCCCAATATATGGCTGAAGGAAAAAATGTATAACAGTACACTTCCAAAATTTTGTGGCAGTTTTCTGGCTCTGGATTATCCTATTGAAACTACTTTTCTTCTCTTGACTTTCTAAATCCCTAGATATGTTGCTGACATTTAAAGGGGATTCTTTTGTCTCCTAGAACTCCAGGGTGATTATTAAGTTCAACAGAACTGGGCTATAATGTCGCTTTTCTTCCTACAGGTATTGCCATCTGTGATTCAAAAAGAAAAATACATTGAAGTGTCAATGTCTTTTAAAAACCTATTCAAATTAAAGTTCTGTAAACATAATATTGTGTAGACAAAGATACTTAAAGCGAAACATAACTTTATTGTATCTATACAATACTATTAAAATCAATAAGCTATTTTAAATTTAGAATAAAGAAATTTTAGGAACTTTAAATAATGATGATATTCTTTGAACCAAGAGATTTTATGCACCTTTAAGTGCATGTAGATACTATACATGAATAAAAGATAAAAATATTTAATTTTTGAAAATTATCAAGCACCAGTATAGAAAGAGAAAACTACTCTTTTTAGGAATCAAGAGTTACAATAAAATCTTAATTGCAATGAATTCCTGACACTGTTAGCATGATTAAGAAATGTGTAGGGCCAGCCCCATGGCTCACTCGGGAAAGTGTGGCACTGGGAGCACAGCAGCGCTCCCGCCGCGGGTTCGGATCCTATATAGAGATGGCTAGTGTACTCACTGGCTGAGCGCGGTGTGGGCGACACCAAGCCAAGGGTTGCAATCCCCTTACTGGTCACAAAAAAAAAGAAAAAGAAATGTGTAAACACTGAGTTATGGGTAAACAAGTTATGAGGCCATCATTTCTTTATCTGTATTCTAGATATATGTTGCTGATGGCAAATAATGTCGGAAAATATGGATTTATGAAAGTAAACAGAGCAAATCACAAGCTAAAGATCCCAGAGTAGCATCACCCCCTTCAACAAACTAGGTTGTCCCATGTCCAGTTTCTAGAATTATCTTCTGTACCGAAGCACAGAAGTTAAAGAAAAACAAAACAAAACAAAAAAACGGATTTCCAATTTTAAGCATGGCCTTAGAAAGAACATAAATGATGAACTGGAACCAAGCTATTGTTTGTAGCATCAATGCACACTACAGACTGAAAGTACCATCGGTTGTTTGGCTCATAGCCTCTGACTACCTAGCAAAGGAGAGGTCATCAGATGTATTTTCTTCTACATTTGGAAAATGCTGTGCCCAGGGTCTGCCCATATCCTCACCCCTGTGTGAGGTGACAGTAAGCATGCATAGCCACCAAGCCTCCCAGCAGAGTGTCTTCCCACAGTTCTCAAAAAGACATGGAAACAGCAGTAATGGTGGGAAATGGTTTATATAACTGACTCACGTGTCCTCTTTAGACAGGTCAAGTGCCCTGGCTGCTAAAGTCTATTCTAGACTTAGGTACACTTTGTATAATAGTAAACTATTTTAGATTTAAGTCAATCCATCATGTTTTAGAGGTTCTGTGTTAAAAATCTGTAACAAGTGGTAAATACTCATTAATTCATTTTATTTTTTAAATTCCAGAATATTTTAACACCTTTACTATTACCTCCCTCACTCTATACTGCAGGACAATCCTTAATATTCCAATAAATATTTGAAAAAATAGAAAAAAAAATCTTGAATTATTTGAAGCATTGATGCCTTCCTCTGAAGTGTCAATATCTCCAGTATTGATGATATCTTACCTTCCAGAACTTTTATTATTTCAATTCCTCTTTCTTACCTGTCCTACATATTGTCTCATATGTAATCTTACCTATTCTTCCATTCACCCCTTCATTCAACACATATTTATCAAGCATTCACAATATTCAATCAATGAATATTTACTTAGTACCTCTTTTATGCACCAGGCACTGGGATATAAAGATAAATAAGGTATGATCTAACCTTCTAGGAATTCAAAGTCTTAGAAAGGAAAACAGACATGTATATATTTCACTGCAACAAAACTTTAATACTACAAATAGGCTGCAACTAAGTACTTTAGGAGTGGGCAGAGGAATTGGTACACCAGAGAAAGCCTTATAGGAAAGACATTTATTTGAGTTTAGTCTTGTGGGATACATAAGAGTTTTTTAGGAGGAGACAGGAAACACAGGCATTCCAGGCACAGAGGACACCGAATGAGCAAAGAGGCACGGAAGCATGAGAACATAAGGCCATCACAAGAACGGAGAGCGGTTGACTGTGAACACAGGTTCAGATACACACAAGGGAGGTGGGGGCTATGGGGAAGATCAGACTACACATGCCTCCCTTTATAAGCTAATCATGGTGGGCTTTAACTTGTGAGCAGCCAAGAGTCAACAGAACTTTTGTGCAGCTGAGAAACCAGCACAATTTGTTTGAAAGAAATGTCAGTTTTAGTAACAGTGGGGACAGTGTACTAAATTAGAAATAAAGTAGGAACAGATCAGTATAGTCTGCTGGGTGGGAAGCAGTGGTACCCATGTAGCTGTGAGACAATGAGCAAAGACAAGGATGAAACAGAAAAGGCAGATTCAAAAGACATTTCTGAGACAGAATCTACAGAATTGGGCAAGTAATTGTGTCCTAGCATACTTCAGAAAATTCTTGGAAAAACATAATTAATAATATGAATGCTTCCATGAACTTTTTGAAGACTGATCGTATTTATGTTTGTGTGCATTTGTTCTGTGGACATGGGTGGCAGGAGCTGAGGATATGTCCTATTTCCCATTTTTTGCTTGTTGGCTGATTGGTTGGTTTCTTAGAGAAGACTGGGCATGCTGATGATATTCACTAAGAAAAAACCCAGGAAGGAAAGCAGGTTGGCGGGTGAGGGTGGAGGGAAAGGATAAGACAGTGAGTTCTCTTTTTAGACATCTTCAGTGTGAAGTAACGTGCAGTGATGCTACACGGAGATGACCAACAGCCAGTAGGAGACATGAAAACGAAGCTCAAGGACAGGGCTGTTGGATGGAGACACAGAATATGGAGCCACAAATAGATGATGACACAGGAAGGAAGGAGGACAAAAGTAAAAACCTGAGAAACAAACTTTCAAGAGATGAGCAGGAACAAGAATATGGTGATAAAAGAACCAAGTGATGGGGTCTTAAAACCCATGGCAGGAATGGCTTGAAGAAAGCAAATATGCTGAGCAATATCAAATGTTTTATCTCATTACAACCTGTGGAGTTTATATTCTTCTACCCATTTTACCAATGAGAAAAACAATGCCCAGAATGGTTGCTGACTATTGGAGTTCACATACCAGGAAGCAGCAGAGATGAAATGTGAACCTGCTATCTAGGTCCAAAGCCAATATTATTTTTGTTCTAAAACCACTGCCTCTTCACGGTATCTCCACTGTCTCTTTACTGCTATCCACGGTAGCTTCATTTGATGTCCTAAAAGCTCCAGTTTCTCAATTTACCGTAAATTAAAGGTAGATATGCTCCCTACTCAGGATTACTGGTTTCCACACCCATAACCCATTTCTCCCCTTCCTCATTCTGCCATAGGTCTGTGCTTTATTAACCTAGTCTGATTCTTACCTACAACCAGCCTGCCAATTCCTGCCACTTCCTCTGATTGACGTATGCCCTCCACTGTTTCCTACAATTCGTGGTCCTGACCACCTTCAAGAAACAACATTTACTGAACTTATCTTCCCCACTGATGAACTCTCACAATTAATAATATTATATTATTCTGTGCTCCCTTGGTATTATTCATAGGCATGAACAAAGAGTTTTGTTTTCTTGCTTAATAAAAAAATTTCAAATATGTCTATTCTTTCTTCTAAATAAACCTAAAAGCTCTTCAAGGGAAGATATGGCTTTCAGGACTCAATTTTTAACACTACATGTTAAATGAGGATACACTACATGTTAAATGAGGATAAGAATTGGGGTAGGGACGTAATGTTAATAAGTGTGGATGTGGCTTGGCTTACATAGGTTCAAGGACAAAAAGTAGACTAAGCACCAAGTGCAAGTAAGGTAACTGGCAATTCAAACAATAAATGTGAAATGATATATAGGGTACAAGTGGCCAAAGGGATGCCATCTATAGGACACTGAAGATTTTACAGAAAACAGCTCATTGGCCAGTTTTTAATTTTGCTTTCTCAGAATAAATACATTTTAAACAACTATGTGAATAAATTGTACTTTTACAAAATTGATCAATGCCTATACTTTTATTATTATAAAATACATAAATTAAAAGTGTGTCAAATAAAATAGTATTGATCTTTAAGACTTCTCCTCAAGTGTATATTCTAGAAAATGTGTTCTAGTATTACAGTTGGGCAATGAAGTCCTCTGCATCTTAGTTAATGGCCAAGACACAGTTCCAGTGCTAACAGTATCTAAGGGCAACACAACATAAACCCTGGCTGGTTTCTAAATCTACATTTCAAGGATAGAATGAAATCAGTGAAACTAAAAAGAAACTCATATAAACATCTCTTACCAGCCATCATATAATAGGCAGTTATTTCTTTTGGAAATCAGACATGAAAACGAATCACAGAACTTTTCTTTCATGATTTCCATACTACTTAAAACACACACAAATATTCTCGGATTTCTATTTGTGGTTTTGAACTCCCAAGTTCTTCCTTATTTTAAATAAAAATGAACTGAACACCTATCCCCATGAAATAAGCACAGAGTGGCCTAGTTGAAAAGACTCCATAACTGGCTCTTTCTGTTTGAAGGTTCACAGATAAAGTCATAGAATTTCTCACTTTGGACAAACACTGGAAAATACACAAGAGGCAGAAATATAAGACATTACAGATGTCATATCCTGCACAGAATCTTGAGAAGGGCTAACACTATCCTTAGATATAGTATTTAAACAGTATGAGGAGACATAAAATGAGTTATGTATATCTTAGTAACATTAACTGAGACCTTGCAATACACCTGATAATGAGCTAATCTCATTTACTCCTCACAACAACCCTTTGAGGCCTGTATATATGCCAGACACAAGGAAACTTAGAGAGAAATTACTAAGTGCCAAAGTCACATAACTGTGGATGTCAGTGCCAGAATTAAACGCCAGAGAGCGTGATTCCTAGACCCCAATTCTTCATCTGATGAGTTCTCTTGAGGGCTACCTACTTTCTCCAGGGTAAATATTTTTTCCAGTAAAAGTTAAAATAGTATAATGCCATATTCTGTAATGGGAAATGGGAATTTAGAACTTCCATATTTCAGAAAAGTTACCTAAATGGAGAATATTCATCAAAACTAACATAAATGCAGGGGAAAAAACAAACAAACTACAATGCTTTAAAATTAACTGTACCCTGCAATGTACCTAAGGGAGAAATTTCATATCCAATGCTCATTAAATAAGCTTTGCTATCACCAGAGACTATTTATTATCAAGTTTTGCTAATGCATCCCTAATTCAAATAAGTAATATAACAGATTTCTGAAAAGTTGTCTAAATATTTAGGGTATGAAGTAGCATACTAATGAGTTATAAGCTAATAGTCTTGAAGTAATTTTGTTACCTAAACTTGCTAATTTACTCTGAGTAAATATAAAGTTATTAATATAAACCTATAATATAAATATATTGTATATTTTTATTTAATCCTTTGGCCATGCTTATTTTCATACTTCAAAGTTCACAAATAAAACATTCAGGAAAAAAAAAAAAAAGACCATTACCAAAGCACTCTTCAACATAAAGCAACCATAGAATTCCATCCTTTACAATATCATTTACATATGTCTAAGAAACAAAGGCCCATTGGAAACTATATATATCAGCAATCTAGAAAGCTTCTTCAAATTATTATTCTATGAATTTTTCAGGTTCACCATTCATAAGAAGGTTCTATCAGGAATTAGGAAGCAATTATTAAACTAAGTTACTTAAAAGCAAATACACCAGCTGTTCAGCATTTTCAGTATAGTAACCTTCCTGGTAAGAATAGAATTTAGAGCATTTAGTACATATTTAATTCTACTCTGAAATTCAAATAGCTTTTATAAACAAGAGGAACACTAATAAAGGAATATGCAGAGGAAGACACCCTTAAAATCTTTTTTTTTTTTTAATTTCACACAGAACAAAAGACTAAAGAATAGCAGGAGGAAATTGAACCATGGTGGCTAAAAGCATCAATAAACATTTCTTTTATACATACCACTTGAAAAATTTCCTTACCATATACTCCATATTAGAAGCAGTTGGGTACACCTGACTTCGTAACTTATTATGAAGGTCCAAGATACTCTGCATGTCATTGTCTGTGATGGCCCTTTTCCCTCTTTGTTTGGCCGTCCACCACTCACCATCCTCATCCACGTACTTTTCCAAAAGTTTCTCCAATAAAGTGGCATTAGGAACCACCATGGCTGGAATTGCTCTAGCCATAAATAGCACTGTGGTTACTCTGAGCCACTCCCGCGCGGTACACTTCATAATGAATGACCTCAGGATTTCCCCGGGAAAATCTCCAAGACAGGCTCTTCCACTCCTTTTGGCTATAAAGACAGGTCATGTGATTAAGATGAAAATACCAGCAGGTACTAATTTTCTAATAACAAAAACAAAACAAGAGTTACAAAGGCAGTGTGCCAGTTTGATCCGTCTATGCAACGCCAGCAAATGGACACCCACTTTTTGAAATAACTTATCTCCAATCCATTTTTTCTTCCAGAGGATTTTTCAAAATGCATTGTTTCCACAAAATAGATAACTATATTTTCCAAGATAATATCCATGAAGTCAAAAATTAATGGCAAAAGTAGCCCAGAAAAGTCAAAGTTTGAAAATAATGTCTGAAGTACAAGACTTTGAACGATTACATACGAGGGTACTTCAAAAAGTTCGCGGAAAAATAGAATTAAAAACTGACACAAATCTTTCCATAAACTTTTGAAGTACCCTCGTGTTACCTGTAGCCTGCAAAGGGCATTATCTATCTAGAATGTTCTATTTCCCTCTAGATGTCCATGTTTCTCTACAGAGAGTTTTAAGGTAGTATTTTTTATTTGAGGTACAATTTTATTCCAGTGTCCCATCTCTGGTTCACAGACATTCATAATGTCCACAACATTCTGAAACTGAGGGTGAATGTTTTAAAGAATTATAAAATGCATGCATCCGTGTGTACATCTAGGGATCCCAGTGAACTACTACGAATGAATGGCTGGGGTCACTGAGGGCAGTCTCCTGTTATCCAGGCGAGGGTCAGAACTTAATCATTATTTCCTGGAAAGTCTGCTCCTAACCTCTGGCCCGAGAAAGCCAGCAGCTAGCTCCCCGACAACTTGAAAGCTTTTTCTCCCATCCACCGCTGGCGCACACTCTCCACTCAACCCAAATGGAAAGCGCGCGGCAGAGGAGGTGAAACCTACAAAGTTACTTACAAGAACAAGGTCCCGCTCATCTCCACCAGGGCTGCTTTCCGAACACCCCACCTCCCCCAGGCCTCACCAAGCTACCAGTTGGCTTTTTTTTTTTTTTTTGAAGTAGGGTTGAAACAGAGAAAGGGAGATAGGAAAAGGTGTCGGCTTGACCACTCAGCGCTGCGTTTTGGAAACGCCCTTACCTCTCCAGTGTGATGTTCCCTAGGAGAGCTGAGCCGAAAGGGAGGGCCGGCCTCCGCAGCCGCCTCAGCCTTCACACGCGACCGCAGAGAGCCCCCCTCGGGACAGAGCCAGGCACGGCGTGTCCGTGGCGACGAGGGCGCTGCCTGCAGGGGGATGCAAGCTTCGGCGGCTCCTTCCAGACCTGGAGAGAAGCGGCCAGCAAGGCGTTCCAAAGTTACACCGTGGAGTTGCTGCGGGCGGGGAGCTGCCTCCTCAGCTCGCCAGGGTGGGCGCCCGAGCGTCTCTGACCACTAACTGCAGGAGCGCTGGGCGGGGACACGAGCGGGGCTCTGCGGCGACGGCTGGCGGCGACCTCGCGCTCCTGCCGGGTAAAGCAGCGGCGCACAGAACCGGGCGCCGAGCGCTTCCGCCGCTCCCTAGCGCTCGCGGGTATTTATTGCGGGCCCTGCGCGCGCACGTGACGTGAGCGCCGCTCCTCGCCCACCCCGCCTCCACTCCGCCTGGCCCGAGGCCCGCGGGAGCGGCTGGGGGCCTCCCGCCTTGCTTCCCCCTACGCAGCGGGGCCAGCGCGCTCGGCCTCCGGGGCTGCGTTTTCGGCTTCAGAGACAGGGGCGGGGAAGGCCTGGACCCCGTGGGAGGTGTGTGCAAGGAGGGCCTCTAACTCCTCCCTCCCCACAGCTCCCCTCTCTCAAAGATCCTGCTGCTGGCTCCTTTCTGTTGAGCCGCTGAAATGCCTGTAACCGCCTTAAAGAAAGGAGCGGCCCCGGAGAGCACGGGGTGGGGGTGGGGATGCGGTTAACACCTTCAATCATGGAAACGGGGGCAGGATGGAGAAAGAAGGGCCTTTCCCTTTATCTTCTCCCGGGGTCCGTGTCTGTTTGCAGGAACTAGTGTCCAGAATGGAGAAGTGGTTCTCTTTGGCTCCGTGAAACCTTGATAAGGATCAGATGGGGAAGGGGGTTCATAGAATGATGGAGCATTCTGTGAATTGGGATTGCCTGACAGTTGAGAGCCCCCACTTCACCCATAAAGTATGAGACATTGTCTTCTCAAGGTGACCACAGCACTTTTTGTTTCCCCCGATGATGCTTACCTTGATGGGGGTGATATAAAGGATACCCTTAGTTAATGTATCAGTGCTATTTTGACAGAATTCAAACTCCAGCGTTAGGATAGACAGTGAGTGGTGAGAGTAGGTCTCCTGATGTCCATGTTGTAAACTGGAGTAGGAAAATTACTAATTTTAAATTCAAAAATCTCACCCTTCTGAGTGTGGTGCTTCTCCTTAAAGGCACGTTTTTCATTTAAAAAGCATTTATTTCATTTACCTCTGCTTCCCTTCCGTAGTGAATCATAATCTCAATTTTATTTTATTTTATTTTATTTTCTGTTTTAAAATGCTCGAGTATCTAGCATATGCTCAAGTAAAGTAAAGCATTCTGGTGGTAACTCAAATCATCCCCAACTACTACCTGTCTCTTTCCACCATGCAACTACATTGTATTTAATAAACCTAAAAACTCGGACCTAAGCCTACGGTGAATGAGAACTTGCTTCCTTCCAGAAAGGAGAAAAGGGAAGCATCATCTACCAGAAGGGTGTAAAAGGTGAAAAATTTGGGTGCACATCAGACTTTTATAGAAGATGTAATTTTGCAATTTTTATAGCAGTTTAAGCACATGAAAAAATACTAAGTTTGTAATTTTCAAATAGTTATTCATAATTCTCATGCACAGCGTTCCAGAGAAATGGTTTTCCTCCTAGAAACTGATAGAAGACTCCCAAAGTTCATGATAAAAGAACTATCATTTGTGACAGCAAATGAAGAACATGTTTCTATGCTGCAATTTTAATGTGGTACTGAAAAGCATACCGAGTATCAAGTTAAAAAAACCATTGAAAGTAATAACATCATTTGAAACATTTTCAAAAAATTTAAATTGGGAAGAAGGGAATTATGATAAGTAAAGTTAAATGCATTGATAACTCTTGAATATTTCAGTTATAAACCTTTCTACACAATGTACAAATCCAATACCTAAAGGCTTACATTAAAGAAAATAAAATTTGGTTTAAAGGTTTTAATTCCAAACCTTTCTATGTATGTACTTTTACTCAGTGTTTCTATTGGTTTCCAATTTGGGTACTGCAGGTATTATTTTAATATAAAAGAATTATTTAGACATACACCATGTTAAGCATTAACATTTTAATAATACTTCTTGTCATTCTTGACTCAGTATATATGTTGGAAATGCCATTTTGAAGAGTAAAATTAAACACAGTATTCTTGAATACTCAAAGATGATACTGTTCACATTTTTATTTGTTGTTGATAAATATTGTGTAGACAGAAGAAAATTTCTTCTCCACACAGAATTTATGTGAAAGAGGCATTCTGGTTTGTGGCTAAGGCTGTTACTTGAAAAGCCATGGTTGTTTTTAGCATTACTACTTTCTTGTGGCAGACACTGTTGGTTGTCTAACCAAGAATCAGCCTTCCACCCCTTTCTTCCTTCCAAGCCCATAGCCTCCAATTTACTGGGGGAGTCCACCCTCTCACATGCTGTCAAACTGGAGGTGACTGTTGATTAGTCAAAGCCGGTCATTACAATCTATCCCAGCTACCAGTGACTGTTTTAGAATGGACATGCTGTGCAGCCCTGGCTACTGAAAGAAAGGAAGTCTACTTGGGAATGAGGAAGAGGGTGGCAAGGGTTTTATCTTATGATAAAAAGCAAAAAGAGAAAAATACTTCTTTAGGTGCTAATGTTTAGATTTGTAAATTTAAACATGCAGCTGTTATGTGCAGTGACAAGCCTAAGGGCAGAGACCTATCATCCTAGCCCAGCAAAAAGGCAGACAGTGCCCAAGTATCCCTGCCATTGACCAATCATTGGAACACCTACCCTCTTTTTCTTGTTATAGGACATAAAAGGATTAAGTCACGTTGACTTAGTAGGAATTACTCAGTAAGGGTTCAGTTCTTATTACTATGACAACTGAACTGGGGGCTTTATATTTGTTATTTTATAAACTTAGTGGGTTTTCATCAAAGTATTGTGCAGTTTAAAAATTTAACTTTTAAATAGAAGTAACTAGCTATAAACATGATAAAAAACAATCTATGATATTTTTGGCAATCTGTAGTGAATTTCTTCTCACAGCTGAAATAGTATTCAATTCTGTTTAGCATAGGACATAGTTTTTATTCTTATCCAAAGCAGCCATTTGTCTCTGACTCAAGATCTGAAGATATATGAATATATACATAAATAAATTATGTAGTCTTTCAAATTGCTCTATTTTTAATAATATTTAGGACATCTATATTATATGACAAAATTTTAATGAATAATACATATAATCTTTCTACTCTAGTTATTGATTATTAAAACTTTATTATTGTAATGTTACATATATGCATTAAATGCAAAACTCTTAAGAATACTTCAATGAAATTTTCCAAAGTTAACACACCTGTGTGAAAACCACTCAGCTTCAGTGGAGAACACAACCATCTCTCTAGAATCCTCCCTTGTGACTTCGCCCTAATACATTCTCCCTAAAAACAACTAATATTCTGATTTCTTATCTCAAATTAGTTTTGCCTGTTTTTATCACGTAAATGAACACAACAAGTAGATGATTTCATTGTCTCGCTTCTTTTGTGTCTGATTTCTCTTATTCAATACATCTGTGACATTTATCCATGTTGTATATAGCAGTAATTAGTTCTTTCTCTTTGATGAACATACCACAATTTATTTATTCATTCTGTTGTCAAATATTAAGGGTGTGTCCAATTTAGGACTATTAAAAACAATGCTGATAAGAACATTCTTACACAGGTCTTTTCGTGCACATATTTACACTTTTTTTCTTATTGATTATATAGCTAGGAGTACAACTGTAGGGTCCTAGGATATGCTGATGTACAACTTGAGTAGGTAAACTGGGCTGTATACCTTGTTCTTATTAAGTCATAGGAATTTTTTAAGTGTTGGATATACGACCTTTTTAGATATAAAGTATATTGTAAATTTCTTATTCCTCTCTTTTCTTTGCCTTTTTCACTCTCTTAATTGTGTCTCTTGATGATCCCAATGTCTTAATTTTAATGAATTCCAATTTATGAGTCTTTTGCTTTATGGCTAGTGCTGTGTGTGACCTGTTGGAGAACTGTTTGCCTATCCCAAAGTTGTGAAGAAAAGTCTCCTATGTTGTCTTCTAGCTTTATTATTTTGCATTTTGCAATAAGATCTTTGATCCATCTGAAGTGGATTTTTCTGTTATGGTGTGAAGAAGGAGTAAATTAAGATTGCAGAGATTATATAAAAAGCCAGCATTTCTTTTAGTCATCACCATAAAACTGTTCATGAATTTGTTCTAGAGAAAGTTCAAATTTCAGAATTAATAAATAGAAAAATTTAATTGTCCTTTAAATTTAAAATTATTACAGTGCTTCAACTGGATTAAAAATATAAATCCTGAGACCCACATTAATGCCATATCTTAGAAACTGAGCCTATTTCTTGTTGTATAAGAAAGTAATTATTTTAAGCTTATTTTTAGATTTGCAGAGGATCTATTGGATCGTTCATTTGTTGTTTGACTGACCTTCAACCACTAAATGCAGTGATTCATTTTTGTCATCATCTTCTACCAGCCATGCTGCCTTATTTGTATCTGAAAAAAAAATTTTTCTGTAATTTCTGTTCATGCTCCTGTGCCTTTCTTGATACTATTTTCACTACTTGAAGTCTCTTCTGTTCATTCTTTTCTGAATATCCACACCCTAACCATTCCCATCCACAGAGGTTTTTGCTCATCTAGCCAGACTTTCTCTCTATTTCACTTTCCTCTAAATCTTATCACTTTCTGTTTTGTAAATTATAGCTTTTCATATATTTGCCATATTTTTCCAAAACGCTAAAAGCTCCTTGAGAAAAGAGATCATGTTTATGTGAACTTTGTATTATTTACAATGTACATTAAATTAACAAATGAATTTGGGTTTTTAAAATATTGTGTATTTCTTAGAAAAGTACACATGTCCCTGAATGTAGAAGCCAATGGGCAGGAGAAGAGAATCCACAAAACAAACAAGGCACACCATGCTAGAGATGATGTTCACCTGGAGATTTTCCTTTTGAGGAAAAGCATATTGCATCAAATATTTACATCACAAATATGCTATAGAGAAGACAGGAAATTCAGATTATTTTAAAAGTGAAAACTGGGCAAGGCATAACTGCTCTGTAAAATATCTCCAGACCCACTACCATTATCAGTTTTTCAGTGTTTAAGCAGTTTGAGTACTGCCCTAAGCCATTCATTGAAATTAAAATTATGTATGTAAACTTTTCTTTAAAAAAAAAAAAAAGGAAATGTAATTCATTTCTAAACCATTCATTCTTTCCAGTATATTCTTTCTAAACATTCAGAGGAAAGTGTTTTCTAACGTAAGGAGAGAGAAATCAAATATTGATGAAGAATTGTGTTCTACTTCACTGTTGTTTTTTCTACTATGTGTGTTTGATCTATTGATGGGTTGTATTTCCATAAGTCTCTGTATAGTTTGTATGAAGATCTGGCGTGTGCATAGTGTTGGCATCTGCAGCGCTGCAAGTCACAGCAGGGGTCAGAGATGTAAAACTGAAAACAGTGATTCATGATATAAAACTCTCTCTCCAGGTTGAATCAGTGTATTTTTAATTTTTTTAAATCACAATATTCAAAACGGTTGGAAATGCTAAAAGAAACTTTTAAAATTAGGAAAGTATTTCTGAGGTACATCAGGGTGGTATTAGACATCTAGCAGCAGTGTCGTCTTTTGATAATCATTTTTCTTTCTAGATCTGCAGAGAAGTGCTTCACAATGTGCCTGGGTTAGAGGTTGCCTTTCAGGTTTACCAGGAGGGGCTTTTGAAAGGCGAGCATTGTAAAAGGAAAAGTATTCATCCTTTCATGTACAGAATTAATGTCAGGGACGGGCTTTTCATCCTAATATAAGAAGGATGAAAGCTTTCTCAACTGTCATTAGCTGGGCCACGAAGAAATACTTGGCAAAAACTTTGCAATCCACCTTTAGTGGCAATTTTAAAGAATTATATTTAACAAAAGTTAAACAACTAAAATCTCTGGTGTTCAGCAATCACATACCCTCCACAATTAAAAAGTTGTATATATGTGCATGTGTATGTAGTGTTTGAATGTTAAACACATTATTTCACCAGATAGCAGGGAAAGGATTAAGCAAATGCAATTTTAATTAGTTAAGTTGAGAGGAAAACACCGGAAATACAGAAAATTTGTGCAACTTTTCATTTTCAATATGTTACCTTTAAGTATTCTCCTGAGAGTAAGCTCAAGAATTAACTCAGATTTTAGAAATGCTTTTGGTCTTAAAAAAAAAAAAAAAAAAAAAAAAAAAAAAAAGGCATAACCACAGAATAAAAGCTTGGTAAATAATGACTTCATAAACAATAAGCAAAGCACATGAACAAATAGGAAATATGCTTAAATAACCGGCTTTCACAAATGAATCTGAATCATTTATAACCTCAGTATTAATGTAACTGCATCATTCATAGAAGGTGACTTTTTCTTCTGATTCTGTCTTGTTTCATGCTATGCCCTTAACTCAAGTACCCATATTTGGCATCTCACTGCCTCCTAAATATTCCCGTCTTTGTGTCCTTCACCCAAATTCTTCACCAAATTATAACATCTATCTCAATAGTTTCAGGTATTTCTATCTTCTTTTTTTCAAATCCTAATTCAAGAAATTTCCCTAATCATCCCCATATAGAAATACTTTACCTATACTCTAAAATCAACACATACCCTAAAACACTCAAGGAAAACCAAGGATAACAGTGAGAACATGTTTTTTAGACTTAAGAAGACCCTGTTCTTTTAGTAGAAGTTTTAGTTATACCAGTGATCCAAATATTAGGATCTTTAAAATATAAACTGTTCTATTTAAAATAAATATTTAGCAATCTAAACTCATAATAAGCAAAATTAAATTTAATATGTACTTGCTAGAATTTAGGTGTAAAATGTAACTTTTTAAGAAAGTGGCTTTTCTTTTTTTTTTAAAGCATTCATTGAAAACCAAGTATATTCCACTTGGTGACAGATTGAATTATTTTCCTACAAATAAATCTTCTTTCTCTTGCCATTAACTTTAGACTCGACCCTGTGACTTTCTTTGCTCAATAGAATGTAGGTGGAAGTAAGAGTGGCCATATCCAGCTGAGATCTTTGGGAGCGTGGCGATCTGCAACCTGCTGTCTTAAAGCTTCTGCCTACTGCCATGAAAAGAGCATGCCAAGGTAGCTGTTGCTCCTTTAATTTGGGTACTTCTGAATTGACCTAAACCCTGGAGTTCAGCCTAGACCGGCTGAGGTCAGCCAAGACCACAGCCAACCTGCCAGGCCCATAAATACCCAGTAAATGTTTCTATAAGCCCCTGAGATTTTAATGTTGTCTGTTGTACAAAAGTATAACAGCAAAAGACTGACTGGTAAATAAATACTTTAATATTTAATGTACCAACCTTACAACCACCTGGTGAAATAAATATTGAGGTTCAGAGAGATTAATCACACTGAACGGAATTTGGTGATAAGTCGTTTCCTCAAAGCTAATGTGCCCACTACAACCTCCCCCTCCCTGCCACCAACCTGCCCCATCCCACTGCTCCTTTCTTTTTCAGGTACATGTATAGAATCTTTTGAAGATGCAAAAAAGTCATTGGAAATACGAGACAGTATACAAGAAATAGCAAACTAATTGAAAACATGTGTTCCAAGCATTTGTTTTGAAGTTTCTAAATCTTACTAATGGCTAAATACCCTCATTAGTGACTTAATATTAGAGAACTTTATTTGTGAGTCTGATTGGCATCTCTTAACAAAATAATAAATACAAGTAATGATGTATCTAACCTCTAAGAATAAAAGGATGATGGCAGATGAAAGTTGTATCATGCTACTCAGATACTCCACAATTATCTAGGATTTGAGATTGCTCGTCTTTCGAAGAATTGTATCACTTTCCTAAAAAAAAAAAGTCTTGATTTGAAAACTTAAATAAATTTCTGTTCTAATCAATCACAAGCTAATGTCATATTTTAAGAAATAAGGTACATGATCAAAAACAGCCTTGAAAGAATCATTCAATCCAAGCAGAATTCTTGAGTTGAGAGGGTCTGGTGATACAAAAAGGCATATTAATTTGATTGAAAAAATGAACATCAGGAAGCATGCAGGCTCAAATCCAAAGTAAGGTATATTTCTTGGTACTGGACAAGGGAAAATGAAGTACAAAAGCTTCCCGCCCTCAACAATATTATATAAAGGAACTTGTGTTCTGAAAAGGAGGGTCGAGCTTGTGCCAGGAAGGAAGAAAGAGGTGTGCTTGCTTTGAGAAGTGAAGAGTGGCTGATATCCAGATGGCAGGTAGAAAGGCTGAAGCAGAATCAGAAGAATTCAAGACACGTTTCCCAGTTTGCCAAAGCAGCAGACTATCCAAGTTTTTTCAAGATTTAATACTTTAAATTGAGGTGAAACTGTAACTGTCATCATACATCTGGAATATTTGGAAATGAAGATTGCCTGTAGTTATAAAAAGAACATCTGGAAAGGAACATATAAGAAAAACCATTACTTCTGCAAATCCCATAAGATGGATTTAATTTCTAATTTAAATTAATAGCTTATCTGTTAGTAGCAATTCAGAGCACAGACCATCTATTAACAAGATAAAGCACTGGTCCCACATGTTGAACCAATTGCCTTTACTTTATCAAACCTGGTTTCCTGTTTCACTCCGGCTTCTCAAATTTGTTTAAAGTTTGCCCTCGGCTTACTTTGTTAAGCCAAGGGATAGGTGTAGAATTAAAGGAATGCAAACATGAAGAAAAATAAGTTATACGATATACTCTTTCTTTTACTGTTTCCCTTTTTGTTATTCTATCCATGATTCCCAATTTTTTTACTCTCTCTTTTAAAAGACAACTTCTTGTTTGTGATGCTCCACTTTACTTTTAATATTAACATGTTTATATCTTAAACATTCATTTAACTAAAAATCATTTTCTGGAAAAATTTTGTTATCTGTTTAATTAGGTAAAATATACCTTGCTATTGATCTTCAGTTTGTGGCATAACCCTGGCATCACTGTACTACTGTGGCCATCTAAGAGAGAATATAATACCCTTAGACAGAAGTAGCTCTGTCCTGGCATTTCATGAACTCAGTAATTATGCCTTACTGATTCGTAAGTCTGCATGACTTTGGTTGCTTTCCATTGGTAATCAACACCATGAAAATACCTACAGAGAGTTTCAACAAACCCTTGGGAATATATTTTATCCATCAGTTTAGTTTTCACTTACTCATCCATTTTATAACAACATGATAAATACCCTTGGATGATTATAAAAGTGAGCAACTTCAAATTATTATTGGCATAATAATAGGTAAAAATGCATAATAAAAGGAAATTTTCTTTATTCATATGTTTTGAAAAGCAAGCTCAAGTAAAAGAAATAACCATTCACTACTGTGTTTATGCATATATATTTATTAAGACAAATTATTGACAAAACATCGTCAATATTTAAAAATTAAAACTGCAATACTATTAAGAGATTTCATTTGCCAGAAAAATTCCATAATTTGGTTTGAATTGGTCTGTTCTCAAATGTAGAATCATGTCTTTCATGACTGTGATAGAGCAGTGAAAGCCAAAGGTCAGTTTTGTCTTGAGGTTTAACCACTGGAGGTAATATCTCAAAAGAAAAACCATATTTAAGACATCAATTTCATATTATATGCATTTAATTAAATATGCAAACCCAAAGGCCATCGTGCCTGCTAAGGATAACTAACAATGTTGGTTCCATATTCTGAGAAAATATTTCCACCTATTTTTCCAACTGCACTAACACTGTTTTCTTTTTAGTTCGTTGCTATTTCTAGGTTTTCAATACAAGAAGTAACATTTGCTTCTGTACTTAAGTCTGATAAAATCACAGTTTAACTGATATTTAATGAATTCAAAAGAATGGAAGACTCAGCACACATGGATACTTTCTATGCCCTTTTCTATGTTTTCATTGCCAAATTATTTTTTTGCTATTAGAAGAATAAGTTTACAGATTAGATCCAACCAATCAAGTTTGTATTTATTGTGTAAGCATTGAGCACATAGAACTCTAATCAAAGAATTTCCCACTTGACTGAGCTTCCAATGGAATTGTTATGCTACTTTGAGTGAAATCTGAGGATTAGTCAGTCCATGAGTTTTCATCAGAGGAGATTCTAAGCATGTTTCGACAAAGTGATGACCTTTTGACTACTACCAATACCAAATACCTCGCTTGCCACAGGTGCTCATAGCCTAAAGAGAAGTGAGGAAAAATCACTGGGGAATGCAGCTTCTGATGAAATTAATGGGTAAACTGTCTGATTATAAAACTGAGGCCAATGAGTCCCTCCCCAGTACTCTATCTACATGGAAGGTTTACAGACAAATTTTAATTGTTTTTATTGACCCTAGTTTATGGGGGTAAGAATTTTATAATGTATAAGAGGATTTCAATTCTTCTCATATATCAAAGTCACATTCTTTTTAAGTCCTGAGGCCAAAACAGGACAAAGTACATCTATGCAGATACCAACTCTCTCCCTTTCTAGGATCGACATGGACAAACGTTGAAGAGACGAAACGATTCTAGCTGCAAATTCAGAATACTTTAAAATTTTGGGTTTTATAAAAGTGGAAAACAATTTCAATCATGAACAAAAGTAGGTAACTTGAATGAAGCCTTCTTTTCTGGTAAAGGCACAAAAAGACTAGGTATTAGGAAAAGCAGTACTTGCTATCACAAGCTGGAGCAGTGTGGTGGCAAAGCTTGGTAGAATCTGTTTTAGTGAAGGACATTTTCAGCAGATTTTCTAAGATTCTATCCCTCTGAGACTATCTTTCTTCAGTGATCACATCTGTAACTGAGCACCATGATCAGTGATGAGGTTGCTCAGCCAGATCATTTTCATGTGTCTTTTTAAAGGATTTTATTACCCATTGAAGTGTTCTGCAAGTCAAGAAGGCAGCATTAAGTTGGCTGGGAGCCACTCTGAAGGTTGCATCCTATGGTGACTTCTGCACAACCAAAGTGAGGTAGCTAAAAACTCTCACATGTGACCTGAGGGAAAAACTAGACAATACTGTCCATATGCTTGGCTACAGAGCCTCTTGTTAGTTGCATTCTACTAGCAAAGTCCTCTCTACCTGTCATTAAAAATGCTCACTGGTTCAGGGGTCAGAGCACAAAAAGCTCACACATACCGTACTATGACATTTCATATAAGGGACATGAGTATCCTCGGATTTTGGTATCTGTGGGGGGTCTTGGAACCAATCTCTTAGGAATGACTATATTTGGAAACTCTCCAATTTCAATGGAGAGGCAATTGGTGTGGCATTTTATACAAAGAAGTGGACTGAACCATTCAATAAATGGTGCTATGAGAAATTGCCTTCATTGTGCAAAAATGAGTTTATATACTTATTTCACACCACAAACAAAAACCATATCAGTTCCATTAAGTATGCCTTATGGGAAACATCCTGAAACTTGTAGAATAAATGGAAGAGAAATATCTTTTTAATACCATGTAAGGAAAGAATTTTTAAAAGATCGAAAAATCACAGTACCCAAAAGAAAACTTGACATGTTTAGCTATGATAAAAATTAATCATTTGTTACAATACAAGAAACCATTAACAACGTTAAAAGACAAATCACTGATTAAAAGAAGATATTTGTAACTTATATCATTGAAAGATTTGGATTTAGAATAAGCAAAGACACTTAAAAATCATTAAGAGAAATACAAATGACCCAAGAGGGAAAAAAGGTCAAGGAACAGAAGGAGAAAATTGGAAGGATAGTAAACTTATGAAATGCACTACCTCAGTAAGGAGAGATGCAAACTAAAATAATGGATTCCATTTTTAATCCACCACATTGGCAATATCAATTTTTAGCCAGGATGTAGAGAAAGATGGATGTTCATGTTGACATTATTGGAATTTGATATATGCCAGGAACTCTGCTAAGTGTGTACCATGACTGATAAAAATTTTTATATGGGTAAATAAATTATAAAACATGCATGAGAGGAATACATAGCTTAGAGTAGTGGTTACCTTTAGGAAGGATGATAGAGTGATAAAGAAATGTAAATCAGAGAAGACAGCTACAAAGCTTTGTCGACATCTGTTCCCTTTTAAATTGAAAGAGACAGAGAGAGAGAGAGAGAGAGAGAGAGAGAGAGAGATCTGAACCAAGAGGATAACCATTAGATAGTGTGCCTTCCTCAGACTACTTACTCCTACCCTTTAGCAGTTTCCTCCTAGAGCTCATGTTCTTCATATCTCTATAAACGCTCACAGCAAGTTGAGGTAAGGATTATTCTTCCACTTAACATGCAATTAAACAGACACTGGGAGATTCTAAATGACGTGCTCAAAGCTAGCAATCGAGGGAGTCAGAATTAAGAACCCAGATCTCATATACTCCAAGAAAATTTTCTGGCAAGGTGTCCTACTTGCTGCATCTAATAATGAGCCTGGGGACATACTGGCAAGGAACATTTGTGGCACAGAGAATCATAAACTCAGAAAAGTCACATAGGGTCTCTGAGGTTCTCTGAGTCTTAGTTTGTGGATTCCTGAAAGAGATCCAACAACACCTCTTGTGGAGAGGTGCTGTGAGGGTCAAATGTGATGGTCACTATAGAAAACTTTATCAATGTAATGTTATAGACAAATTCCTCTAGAAAAAAGAAACAATTCCTTCTAATTAGGAATTAGCAACCCCAAAATCCACATCGCCTAGCATAGTGACTTGCACCTAATCAGCATTCAATAAATATTTGTTGATGGTGATGTTGACCATAGAAAACTAGAAGTCAAAACCAGAACTAGCAGCTCTCTATCAAAGTACCATGAAAATACATTACCCTACAAAGGAGTAAAACATCCCAGGCTACTATAGAAAAATGATACAATACATTTATCTATTACTGTATGAAACATTCCTATAACACCTAATCTTTAGTCTTTGAATGCATAGTCTTTGTATGAATGAATAGTCTTTGACCGTCTCTTTGTATGAAAACAATATTGTAATATTTAACAAAGAAATTATAGAAAGATATTGTTTTTCCTGCAGCACGGTTGCTCAAAGAAGCCATTTCTAATGCAGTAAGCTAGCAATTGTGACGTACACAAACATGTCCCTCTAATTCTAATCTCTATGAATAACAGCCCAACTCAACTTCTATTTATCCAGTAATCTCTAGGATTGCTTTAACATCACTGGACAACAGGAAAAGTGTGTTGGAGGGAAGACAGAATGGAAAGAATCAGAGTCCTTAACTGACTGTCATTAAAATACAATATTTTGCAAATTTTACAAAAACATAATCCCATGTGGACATATGGTTAGTGCCTTTCCTGGGGTCCTGGGTAGGGCCTGGGTAAGAGATGGGTCCTGAAGCTTGATCTTCCTCAGCTTGAGGGTTAATCTGCCTCTGTGTGTCCTCTGAGCAGAGCACTCCATCCAGTGTCCCCCACCTGCTGAGATATTTCAATGCAGAGGCAAAGTCAGGTAGTTGGTAATAAAGGGTCAGGGAGAGGTGGAGCATCCTTCCCTGTCCTGATAGTTCCTACTGGCCTCGTAATAATCTAAGTTGTCAAGTCTGCCTGAAAACTGGCGAGAATTTCCAGTTTCCTCTCCAGTGGAAACTGTAGGAGAGAACACCACCTTCCTGCCAAAGCTCATGGTCTTCCACTGCTAAAGAAATTAAAATCAAAATACCATTTCATTGAAGTTTAAAGTAATTTAGCCCAATAGAAATGGTTTCTATTATCTTTGGAGAGAATTTCATTCCTCCAGGGCAATGTATTAGGTATGTGGGAAGATGCTTCAGCACTCTGAGTCTAAAAGGTCTGACTAGCACCATTAGAGCTCCGTGTTGCTACACAGTGCACTGGGGGGAGATGTGAATGCCGCACACGTGAATTCAACTGCCTGCTGGGTCACTGTTCACAGAGCTTTCCATGTGCTACACAGAGCCCTGGTGGCTTAAAGAATCACTGCATGCCTGGGTTACCAGCAAGAGAGCGACACAACATACACATTATTATAACCAGAGAGTACATTTGGCATACAGGAAAAAAGGGCTCAGTGTGAAATCCAGATCTTTTTTGCTTTTCCATCTAGGTCACAAAAAAGAAGGAACTGGAGGTTCAATTAGGGACAGCTTCACAGAGAAGGCAACTTAAAAAAAAAACCCTTAAAACCAAACCACAACCGTCTTCACACTGACCTGGCCGTGTGGAGCCCTAATTCCAGTAACACCCTTGGATTGCATCCACTGTTCCCAGGGCTCTCTCCCAGGACTGTGTGAGCCGAGGAGTGTCTTCTCGCTCAAAGGAGACACTGAAGAACCGCATTCAGCAGTGTGGCAGAGCGTTCAGCAATATGGTTTTTGTAGGCAGATGAGCCGAGTGAACAGCTGTGAACAGCAGAACAGTTGTCCCTGATTCTTGGGCCTCATGCCACAGAGTCACCAAAATTCTCCTTCCCTCGGAATAGGCTCTGGAAAAGTGCATTCTGTATTTAAATATAACAGGTGCATTTTATATTACACCTGTAGATTCATGATTTCACACATAATATATTTTCAATAATTCTAGTATTTAATACAGTCAGGCATTTCATTGTTTAAAGGACATATACAGAGAAATGTAATAATCTCAATAAGCACCATACCACTGTGGACAACAATCTAGGCATGAGACAAAACAGGTGGAAAGAAATATTAAATTTCTTTAATTTAAAAAAAAAGTGTAAATTGAAAATAATCATGGACACATTTTTGGACGAGGATACCTAAGACAATATGTTGTATATTATAATTGATAATAAAAAATTTTACATGTCATATTATCCCTCCACTCCAATCTGCAAGTGATTACTCCAAAATAATTATATATTGGCCGTTAGTCAATTTACACATATTATATTTATCAAGATATTGTAAAATCAAGAGGTAAAAGATCAAAAACATTATCCAATATCGCTTAACCATTTAATAGTTAAATGGTCAAAAATGGCATCAATGAAATGGAAAGAAGAAATTAGTGATAATAACTACCTGGAGCATACAGTCTTTTTCTTCTATGGTTTCATCCTAACTACATCAAGAGCTCACTTAATTTCTTCAGGAAAGGGACGTAATTAAAAAGTGATTGGTTCCTTAAATAGTTATTGCCCTTACTTAACACAATTTAGAAATCTTAATTTCCCCTACCTTTTATTTAGAAATACAAAATGAGACTTTAAAGTGCCACAACCATATTCACATATAACTGCAGCTAGTTTTCAAAGATTTTGTCTTTATACAAATTAAAGAAAGATCAAGCATTTAGACAGAGACTAGATAGATTGCTCCCTCTTCTGGTAAATCAATGCATTTTAAAACAAAAAGTATTAATAAATGTGAGCCCTTTGGTTTACAGTAGATTTAATCATTCAAAGAAATAAATGTTATTATAAACTATTTAAAATATATTATAGTTAATTAATAAGGCTCCGAACTGAGAGCTTTGAGGGTAGCTTTAAAATAGAATCTTTGAGGGCTAAAGTCAAGTATTCTTACTTATGCTGAACATATTTTGCCATAAGAACACTTCTAGCATTCTTCTGACCATTGTTCTTCTATATAATTATGATTCATATTGAAATTTGAAATGTCTGGGAAGCACTGTATGAGGGAGGGGGAAGGAATCAACTGAAGCAAAAATATGCTTTTCTGCTCTTTGTTGAAACAAATGATTTCAGCCTATAAGAAAATTTTAAGGAGATGATCTATTAGATTTTCAAACTGGGGAAGAGTACCTCCCAAAATGAAGGGAAAGTCTGCCCACTTAAAAGAAGAAGAGTTTTTTTGTTGGGTTTTTTTTTTTTAGAAAATGAAATTTTATTAATATTATTTTTTACATTCTAAGATGCTGTTGCAGAGCAGTTGGGAGGGAGGGGAAGAGGGGAAAGGGAATGCAGTGGAAGAAGGCAGGAGGAGGAGGGGTGGGATTGAGGCCTGTGGCACTCCCCCTCATTCCCATAGGGGAGACTGGGGGGCTTTCAGCAGTGGCTTGGTAATTGCTGGGCTGGATGCAGATGTCAGGAGGGTGTGAAAAAACCCTTGACCCCCCACCATCCCAGCTCGGGAACCTGGGGCCCTTCTTGCTGCGGCTTGGTGGTCGTCACTGGGCTGGTTGCATATGTCAGATGGGTAAGGCCAAGGCCCGAGGCCCCCCACCACCCCAGCTGGGAGAGCCTGGGGTGCTTCCTGCAGTGGCTGGGTGGTCACTTCTGGGCTGGCTGCGCGTGTCAGAGGGGCATAGCCGAGGCCCTCATTCCCCACCCTTGGGAATGATTGCAGGTGTTGGGGGGCATTGCTGAAGCCCCTTTACTGGCTTGGTATCCCAGGAGACTTCTGGTCCTTCTATGTGTTATAGGTGTTCTTTGGTGAAATGAGATCTTTACAAGTTAATATGAAACGTTGTCTCTGGTTGTGGGGACTTCGTTTTTCTTTCAGTTCTGTGTTTGATAATTTGCTGTTTCCACCACTTAAACTCTGAACTGGAGCTAATCTGTTGTCCTTTGCTTACTTCTAAAATGGGGGAACTTCCTGTGGGGACCAGTACTTGAGCTGTTTGGTTGAGCTAAATTGCTGCTTTGCTGCTGATCCACAGGGAAGGCTTTTTGTGCAGCTCAGGTTTTAATGGTTGACTTTATAGGTATTTCTGGCTCTCAAGAGATCTGAAACTCTGGTCTGGGCCTGAGTCTTTTCATCAAACTGCACCCCGTGCAATTCTATATTCCTGACCAGTCTCCTCTGAGTGGTCCTTCACTGATGGGGATGCAGATCAGCTGTCCTTGCTGTGCCCCAGTGTTCTCCTGATGGGCCTGTCTCCTCCACTACCCGGGTTGCAAACACTTCCCATGGGATGGGCCATGCACTTGTTCCTTGTGATGACTCACCAGCTTCTGAGTTGCTCCTTTTCTTCAGTTGTTCTGGCTCCTCACTCCTATGTGGGTCCATGGGAACCCTATTAGTGGTCTTACTGGCCTACAGGTCGCCAAGGCCCTCTTCTCCCCTGCTGCCTCCAAACACCTTCACCTGAAGGGCGCAGCTGTGGCTTTTGCCAGCTCCTGCTCCATGTGCTCAGCATCTCCAGTCTGGATGTGGCTGGGGCTCAAAACAGTCCACACAGTTTTTTCTTTCCCTTATTGTGTCTTCTCCCACCTTCATGCACTCCGTAGGTCTCTCCTCCTTTTCCCTTGAGCTCTAGTGGCCCCAGCTTGGCTGTCATTGCTTTTCTTAGTTGTAAATTGGTTGGTTTGTGGGAGAGAGTGACACTGGGAACCATCTATTCCACCATCTTGACCAAAAGTCTAGAAGAAGAAAAGTTTTTACAATAAAAAATAGGAAAGTTTAAGCAATAAGCAGAAGTCTATTATTGTAGTAATTACTTTGTTTTTTCAGGATATATTTGATCTACAAAACAAGGTTAATTGCATTACAGAGCTGAGATAAATGTGTGCATCTATTGCACTCTAAACAGTAGGTTTCTTGATGTTAATAAATCCCAGTGAAATGTTGGCTTATTAAACAGTAAATTCCAGTAAAAAATCAGTTTCTCAGGCCCCAGAGGAACTAGTCACTTTAATCAAACATGGAGGTACTTTTGTTTTCTCTTCAATTCTCCATTCTGGCCTCATTTCCTCATTTCCCCCTTTTGATCAATGTCACACCAAAGCATTGCCATAGATCAATTTGGGGAATCAAGTTATTACTTGCATCCCTGATTGCCCAGGTGCTTGGATGCTGCCTGGGGTCCATCCAGTCCCTCTTAGGAGGCTTCACCAGGAGAAAAGTATATTCGGTTTATTATCATGATGGTGTTTTCTTGCTTTTAGTCATTAAACATTTATGAATACATGTTAAAATAATCTTGTATTCTATAAGGCATGACAAGCCAACCAATAATATTAACAATCCATATTGAGGTATAGTTTCAAATAAAGTTTCAATTTTATCTGGTAGCCAAGAAAATACAATTTTGGAAGGCATAAAAGACTTAATGAAATCCCAAATTTGTGGAGCTGAAAGACTATTGAATTTATGCAACCAGGTGGCTTGTTCATAAATACATTGAACACCTAATTCTACTAGGATGGAAAAATTTATCTACATGTAGCTGGTAGTATTTATAACAGTGAATACTACTCCTTGTTCAGCTAATAAATAATCTAAAGCTCTTCTATTTTTTTATTACCATAGAAGTTAAACTATCTAAGGAAGTTTGTAGACTAGATAAAGCATGGGTGGTATTTTGTGACAGTTTCTCCAAAGTTTTAGTTAAATTTCTAAGGGAAGCTTCATGATAAGCAAAACCTCCTCAAGGGGGGAAAGCTCAATGGCCAGGTCTATACTTGTGATTATTAAACTGAGGGCTTCTTTTTTGTTGTTGTTGTGGCAGTTGGTCAAAAGGATGGGGTTTATAAATTTGGATTTTTGGGTGTATGAAGCGTGAGGTACATTGTCCTATTATCCAGGATTATTTATACACTTGAAGGCTAATATAAGCCCTTCTGGTCCTTCTGGTCTGCAGGAGGTAAGAAGAGAACTTTAGGTGACCACAGATAAATGTATAACCCTAAGTATGCACCAGGACTTAATAACAGCAGTCTTATTATTGAGGTTAGAAAAATGCAAATGGTAAATAGCCTTAAGTGCATTGATAAGAAAGAGGACCAGCAGTACAGGAATATTTTAAATCACAATAAGGAGCAAACTTAGTGGGAATTTAGTTTTTTACAAAAACTTTTCCATGAGCCCCATTTATTGGGGAGTAAATATGAAAGCCTCCTAAGGGTGCTTCTGGGTAAATATTGTTAGATTTCCATAATTTAATGGAGAAATTTCTCAAGAAACAGGAATTTTATCTTTATTTCCCTAGAAAAAATGTATAACTACAATCAGTAGTGTTACACTCTGTGGCTAGAATAAAGGATGGAAAGAGGAATGCAAAGAATTATTTAAGGCAAGAAAAAACTTCTGAGAGGTCTGATTTACCACGTAGGTAACAATAAAACAAGAAAATTCATATGAAACAATAACTTTATGAAGCAAGGGAGTATATAATTGGACATGTCCAATACCATTGTACATAATTTAAACTCTAGGAACAACTCACGGTATGTGCATGCATCTATTGCTGTCCTTTCAAAGATATGAGGTTGAGAACAAAGGTGATAATAGCAAATCCAGCAATCTGTTAAATTTTCTCTTGCAATTGTCCCAGATAATTTAACCATTGAATTATCTTCCCAAGCATTATCATGGCTCAACATTAAATTAAGAACTGTTAAAAGAATCCAACTGGTCAAGAAGTTTATTTGAAAACCTGTCATTTAAAAACATCTAGTCAGGGAAAAAGCCAGAAGTCCAAACTGAAATCAGGTTCGATCGTATGTGGTTCGCTATTGGGGATGGTCTCGTACGTATTACAGAGTAAATACACTGGCAGTTTTGTTAAGTGGTTAGAGCATGGTTCTGATAACAGCAAGGCCCAGGGTTCATTCCCTGTACCAGCCAGCTGCCAAAAAAAAAAAAAGTAAATAACATAAAAATTAAAATAAAGTCTTCAGAAGATTCATCCCAGTTAATCTCTTGGGGTTTTGAGGGCATGAGACTCTGTAATCACTATGTTTCAATTCATCTTTATCTTATTATCTGAAATAGGAATTGTATACCATGAGCTTTTGCTATTAGCTTTCTTTAAACAGGTAACGTGAATCCATGAATCTATGCCCTCACTTAGCAGTACACGAAGTGGTCAATAGTACCAGGTATGATCCTTCCCATTTGGGCTTTAACAAATCTTTATTTGATATCATTTCCAATATACTAAGTCACCAGGTTGAATGGGAGGATCAATTTGATCTTCATTTGGGAACTTTAAATAACAGTCTTTAACCAACTTTGCCCTTTCAGTTGTTTCCCAAATTAAATTTTTACAATATTGTAGTAATTCTCCTTTTAATAATGTTGAGGGGATATGCCCTTCTATAATTCACATAGGGCAACCCATGACTAAGTCAAAAGGAGATGATAACTGAGATTTTCCTGTTGGTGTGGACTGTAAATTGAACAATATAGGTAAAACTTTAGGCCAAAATAATTCAAAGAATTGATTATATTTTGCAAGCAATAATTTGTCCTATTTGTGCATTCTATAACCCTAAGGATTAGGAGTGGTAGGCACAATGAAAATGTTGAAATATAGGCCAAACTTTGCATACTTTCTGTATTACATTTCCAGTAAAGTATGAACCTCTGTCACTACGTAACTGCATAGGGATGACCCAAGATGGAATACTTTTTTCTAGTAAAACTTTTCTACAGCTTTACCAGTTGCCTGTCTACAAGGCAAGGCATCTTTTTCACCCAATGTGAAAAAAACGATAACTAAAACATATTTATAATTTAATGATGTGGGAAGTTGGATAAAATCCATCTGCCAAATTAAAAATATCCTTCTGGAATGGGGAATTATCCTGTAATAGTGTGGTGCAGTTTTTCTGGATTGAGGGGCAGGTCGGATGTCTTTCGTGTATCGTCTGGGCAACCATTGGGGCTCGTTTCCAAAAATGCTGCTGGGCCCATTTTATCCCTTTGTTGGTTCCCCAGTGGGTTAATTCATGTTTGAATTGGCATACTGATGGATTCATTCTGTCAAGAAGTACAAGTTTACCATGTGGTCCTATCCATAGACATCTGTGCTCCACGTCTATTTGACAACACTGTCTGCCTTATTTCTCCCTTTTCTTTTCTGTCTTGGTTTCTTGTGCCTTAATAAATTCTTCTAAAGCCATGGAGGAAGGAAAAATAATTCCTGAGGGTTCAGAGGGATGCATGTCACTGGCAGTTTTATCTGCATAGTTATTTCCTTTATTTTCATCTGTTTCTGCAGAAGAGTGGGCAGTCACTTTAAGAACAGCCAATTGAGAAGGTTGCAAAATAGCATCTACAAGGTACAATAAAAAACATGTTTTTTAAAAAATAGGGATTCCTGAAGAAGTGAGGAGGCCCCTTTGTTTCCATAATAGCCCGAAGTTGTGGGCTGCTCCAAAGACATATGAGCCATCAGTATAAACATTTAGGGAGTTTCCTTTAACTAAAGTATAACCTTGAGACAGGGCATAAAGTTCAGCTGGCTGAGCTGATCCAGCTGTAGGTGGAAGCTTTATTTCAATTACATCATTTAAAGAAACTACACCATGTCCTGCTTAATATTGTCCAGTTTTGGTTTCAAATAAGATCCATCAGGAAAGCAAATAAAATGCAGATTCCGTAAAGGAGTTTCTTGTATGTCTGGGCAAGGAGACAACAAAGAGGCAGTTAAAAGTATATAATTATGACCAATTTCAAGTTCATCAGCAGTTGGTAAAAGAGTGGCAGGATTAAGGAGGATTCAAAGACCAACAAATACATTTGGAGACAGTAAAAATTGTAATTCATATTTAGACAATCTACTGGTAGATAAATGCTGAGTATAGTGAGGATCCAAAATAGCTTTAATGTCGTAAAGCAATAACACTGCACAAGAGGATCTAGACTTAATTTTTCTGCTGCTGTAAGCAAAGCGGATTCTGCTGCCAAGGCTCACAGACAAGGTGGCAATCTTTGTGCTGCAGGGTCTCATTTCAAACTACAATATCCTACAGTTGTCTTATATGAGCCAGCCCATTGGGTAAGTACACCCAAAACATTTCCGTTTATTTCATGAAAATATAGTACAAAAAAATGAGTGATTGTTACATTGACCTAAAGTCCGGTCAGAAACAAACAATTGCTTAAGTTCATGAAAGGCATTTTGTGCTTCTTCATTCCATGTAACAGGGGTCAGGGGCTGTATTCTTAAGCCATAGATACCACGGTTAAGCAGTAAGAGAATAGTTAGGTATCCATTGATGGACAAAACTCAGCCAGTCCTGAGAAGACCCTTAGCTGCCCTTTAGAATTGGGCTGAGGAAAACTAGCAGCAATTTTGTCAATGTCAACTTTAAATCCTTCCGAAGTCAGGAAGTGCCCCCCTCCCCCAAATTTTACCTGAGTCATGAATAATTGCTATTTATCTTTAGACATTTTGTGAACCTTCTCAGCTAGTTCTGACAATAAATAAAAGGTTCCTGATTCACTATTTTCATAAGAGTGAGAGCAGAACAACGAATTATCTATATATTGTCATAAAACAGAATCAGGAGGAAATTTTAGTTCTTGAAGATCGAAATGCAGGGTTTGGGAGAGCTCTAACATATAGCGAGAAAGCTGGCGCCCTCTAGAGGACCATTTCTGAAATTTGTTACGGTTTGGGGTTTGGGGAATTATTTAGTTTCAGGTTTGGTTGGGGGTGTGGGGGGAAGATGCTCTTGGCCTGGTGTGGCCAGTAGCCAAAAATGCTAGACGACAACGAATGTCTTATTCAAAGTGAGCTCTCAAAGTTTTTTTTCTAAACAAAACATGTTTTTCTTTCCAGTTGTGAAAATAATCATTTCTTCAGTTAGCTACATTTACTACATCTACATGTAAAATAGTCTTTTAAGCCTGGTTTACTATTTGTGACCTTGTTTCTCAAAAACAAAACAAAACAAAAGAGAGAGATTAAAGAAAAACAAGAAGAAATACAAAGTATTTCTCTGTATATTTGTATGCATGTGTGTATACATATAATTTTATGTCTTTAGCCATTATTTTCAGATGTCAAATACAAAAATGTGATAAAAAGCATTCAACTGAATATTTAAGAGTAGATTTTAAAACTTAGTTCACAAATAAATCGTTCAGAGTACCTCTTCTGCCAATACATTTTTTTTCTGATAAAACAAAGAACCTGTCAAGAGTAAATATTCTATAAAGAAACACAGTTTTAAAGTTGGCAAAAATATGTCACATTTCTAAAATTTTTATGAAAAGCTTGAAATTGTAAACACAATAAACTTGAGTATTCAAAAAAAATCTCATTAGAAAAATAAAGTTCTCCTTGACAATGCTAGAATAGTACAATTAATAATAAATGGTAGTGAGCCAAACACTACTGCAGAATATGTAATATTACAATTGTACAAGAGGTTATTAGTACAATGATGGAAAGAAATACCAGTGATGTAATTTCTATGCCTCTTTTCTAATATTTTGTTCAATATTTCACATTCTCATAGATTTTGGATTCATTAAAAATATTAAATGGGGGGCCGGCCCGGTGGCACACTGCTACGGTGCGCCGCTTGGGAGCGCAGCGGCGCTCCCGCCGAGGGTTCGGATCCCACATACAGACCGGTTCCCGCTCACTGGCTGAGTGCGGTGCGGGCGCAACACCGAGGGTTGTGATCCCGTTGCCGGTCCTGGTCCGGTACGGACGCGACACTGAGGGTTGCGATCCGTTGCCGGTCACGAAAAAAGACAAAAAGGAAAAAAATATATATTAAATGGAATAAAAATGTAAAATGATATGAAAAAGGCTTCTGTGTATTTAAAAATTTCAAACATTTTTTTCAAATTTGTAAAGATATGCAATAGATGTCACTTAAGTGAAAAAAATTTATCATTGGTTTATCAACAAATTTAATTATTGTATTGTACTTAAAAAATTTCCTTTCTGACTTAGAATTTTCATATATATATTTTAGTTCTGATAAGTTTATAAATATTGATTAGGAAATAATTTGTTGTCATTTTAAGGCTATTAAAATGATATGTTGTTTGAACGTAAAAATCCATATGAACTTAAAATCAGATATTGTTAAATTAACTGATTTGAAATAGAGATGCAACACACCAGCAACTTTTGCAGAATTGGTTAATTGAGCTAAAGACAATTTCAAGAAGAAAGTTGAATTACCAAACATTTGAATCTGATGAAGGCTTTCATACACACATTTTTGGAAAGAAGATAATTAATTATTATAGCATTTCAAGTTTTATAGTAGCTGAAAAATCTTTCACAGAAGTAGTGCAGCTGGAGCAAAAGTAATAAATCTGACTAAATATGTATAACAATGGTGACTTAAGACTACTTTTTGTGGATGAAATATTAAATTATCAAAGATGTGAAATGAAAGGACCTCATAAAATTTTATCAATGAAGTTAATAAATATTTCCTATTATTGTCATATGGAATATTTTAAATGTATTGTAGCACAATGGTAAGTAATTTAGTTTAAACTTTCATATGTAAAACATTTTTTTTGATGTCTATTATTTTTTAATCTTTCTCTGATGTGATCCCCAGAGGTTTGCAACATCACTTTGGTATAGACTCTTTTATCATTTTATCCTGCTCTAAATCAATGTCTGCTTCCTATCAAAAACAGAAGGTAGAGATTTTAGGTTATTATTAAGAATAAGAGACTGAATGTTTGCCTTGAAATCTGGTGTAATTTTAGACAGAAAAAATATTTTCTATTATACTATCAAAAGCCTGTCACATAATATGACATCAGGAATTAGTCTGACAGTTAAATTTCAAAATAAAGTCCAGTTTATTTGCAAGAATAGCATACCTCCTTATTTCTCCCCTTCAACAGTAATCTTTTTTTAATTAATTAATTTGTTATGAACATTCATGAGATATAAGGCTGATTGTCCCCCTTCCTGCCCATGATGTGGGGGCCAGATTCATACTGGGGGCATATCCATGACCAGAAATTATTTTTGTTCCCTTTGTCCCCTCCCAATTATCCTCCAATCTCCCTCCCCTTCCCCCTCTCCCCTCAACTCCAACATGTAGCCCTAGGAATGTTCCCTCCCTCTCAACAGTTATTTTTCATGGAACAATATAGTCTTACTTCAATTAAAGTTATTTCCATTTGTTTTCTTATTACATACAAATTACTGTGGTTTGTTGTTATTTGTCTTTACACTCTTACTTTTCTTCTGATTGTCTTTATTCTCTTCATTCCAAATGTTTTATTATAACAACAATCATCTGATTACTTCATTTTGTCTTCCAGTGTAGTCAATGCAGAGTATTTACAAATAGAAATGCATAATTTCATTATAAACTACTTTCATTTTATTTCTCCTAGCTATTATAATGAGGATACCACATTGATTTTTTAACGATTAAATGTTCAAGTTAAAATTAAATGGTGTGAAATACTAATCAGCAATGAAAAGGAACAAGCTATCAATTCACACACACACAAAAAAAAAACATAAAAAAACGTAAACAACTCTTTGCCAATTTCTGACCAAAACCTTTGGCTATTTGGTTTAGTGGTTGCATTCCTAGAAAATTTGGTGTATATGAAAACTAGACAAAAACATTCTTGCTTCAATCAAAAAGAAAGGTTCTAGTTCACATAAGTATAAACAGATTTTTCACTTGTGTTAAAGTCCAGCGAGACATTTAAAAGATATGCATAATTGGAAAAAAAAACTTTTGTTGTGGAGGATGGCCCCACAAATTGGGCCAGTGAACTACTACATTATATAAAATTTGCTTTCCACTTTTTAAATTAATTTTTAGCCCCATTGCATTTAAATTTGGAATGTCTATGTTTAACATACATAATCATGACAGTAATTTACATAAAGTTTTAATAATTTATTTCAAAACTAAAAAACTAACAACATCTAAAAAAAAGAAGTTGACATGAAATTCCCCAGCTATTAGTTTGGTTTCATACAAAGAAATCTATAAGACCTAATTAAATTACTTTCCTTTCCACATCTAGTTTTGAAACATGTCTCCTATAACTGGATGAAATTGAACATGTACATAAAATATTAGAGATGAGTAAGCTGGATTCCTATTTAGACATCTTTATAATGCTTTGCAGTGTTTTTAGTATTAAAACTATGTTTAGGGTATTTCCTAAAGTGCCTGACTTACAGAAAGACACAACCAGTAGCAGTTAACGATGACTGAGGATGATTCATTTGAGGAGCCATTTTTAAACTTTGAGTGTCTATGTAACTGAAATATAGTTAATTTTTTTCCAAAGCTAGAATATTTTGAACAAGAAAATAAATAAAGTAGATCTGGATGTAACTTAATTCATGAAATAAATATCTATGAATCCATAATTATGTAACTGTTCAAATGAATAAATAGATGGGGGTGAGCAGACAAATTTCTCATGGAGAAGAATTCCAGATAATTTATGTGGATTCTCTGCCCTCATAAAGCAAAACTCCCCACTCCTTAAGTGTGCTGTGCATAGTGACTGTCTTCCAAAGAGCATATAATATGGAAAAAAATATTAAAAAGTGTAACTTTACAGTGGAGAAACCTGACAAATGTGGCCTCAGCCAGATTATTAACATCAACAATGATAAATCATACTGAGAGTAGGTACTCTTGATACAATGTGATAAAAATGGCAACTTGCCTATATGGTCTTCCTTCCAAAACCACACATACAGTATAATCAATAGAAAAACATTAGACAAATCTTAAATAAGGACATTTTGAAAACACCTGGCCGGTACTCCTCAAATCTGTCAAGGTCGTCAAAAATAAGGAAAGTTTGAGAAACTGTCACAACACTATGTAGTGTGGAGCCTAAGAGGACAAAATATAATATAGTGTCACAGGTAGGATTCTGGAACAGAGAAAGGATATTAGGTAAAACCTCAGGAAATCTGAATTAGGTATAGACTTTAGTTAACAATACTGTATCGGTATTTGTTCATTAATTGTAACAAAAGTACCGTTCTGATACAAGCTGTTAATAATACATGAAATTAGGTATGAAATATACAGGAACACTTTGTACTGTCTTCACAATGATTTTTTAAATCTATGATTGTTCTGAAATAAAATGTTTGTTTGAAAATGTCTTCAATCGTAGATTTTGTTTTCTAAATAACATAATCCAGTAAAAAGAACCAGGGCTTCTTGGCCAAGTAACATGTCAAAGACTGGGGCAGGGTAAATGGAAGATGAACTTGGAGCATTTGTTTTGCCAGAAAATAAAGAAACACTCTCTCCAATCTGAGCACTAAAATAAATAACGCAGTATTGGACCCAAAGAACTGAACCCAAAGAATCAAATAAATGTCCAGAATTCCACAGTGTTATAAATTAATTATTGAACAAATAAATAAATGAGACAAAGTGAGGAAATCTTCCTTATAAAAGAATTCCAAATAATACATTTTGATAATTACCACTTCAGGAGGTGGAGCTTAATGCCTGAGAGTTTGGATGTGTTGTCCCCCCAAAACTCATGTGGAAATCTGATCCCCAGTGTGGCAGCATTGAGAGCTGTTTGAGTCATGGGGGCAGATCCCTCATGAATGGATTAATGCTCCCCCGGGGGGAGGGGGTAGTGAGTGAGTTCTCGCTCTATTAGTTCCCACCAGAGCTATTTGTTTATAGGACCCTGGCACCTCCCCTCTCTCTCTCTTGCTTCCTCTCGCCATGTGATCTGCTTGTACCAGCTGGCTGCCTGCCATTTTCTGCCACTAGTAGAAGCAGCCTGAGGCCCATACCTGATGTAGCTGTCTCAGAATCATAAGCCAAATAAACCTCTTTTCTTTATAAATTACCCCATTTCAGGTACTCTGTTATAGCAACACAAAAAGGAACTAATACAATGCCCCTCTTTTTGAGTTTGAACTAGAATTAGTGATGTACTTCCAAAGAATAGAGCATAGAAAGGGAAAAATTCTAATTTAACAGGAGAGAATCTTGGCAGATATCGCCTTAACCAAGTGATCAAGTTTAACATCACCAACAAGAAATCGTGTTTATATCATGTACCCATGTACCCCTTGATATGATGTAATGAGAGGGACACTTCACTCGTATGGTATTTTTTTCTCAAACATATAATACCACTTAATCATGAGAAAACATCATACAAATGCAAATACAGAGAGACATCCTACAAAATATCTGACTAGTACTCATCAAAATTCTCAAAATCATAAAGACAAGAAAAGACCAAAACTATCACAGATGAGAGGAAAGTAAGGAGGCATGGTGACTAAATGCAGTGTGGTATCCTGAGTAACAACCTGGAACAGAAAAAGGACATTAGAGGAAAACCAGTAAAATTTAAATAAGTTTATAGGTTAGTTAATAGAATTGTACCTATGACAATTGCTTAATTTTGACAAAGCTGCCATTAGAGGAAGCTGAATGAAGGATACATAAGAATTCTATGTACTATCTTTGCAACTCTTCTGCAAATCTAAAACTATACCATAGTAACTGTCTTTTCAAAATAATCACACAAATTGGTGAAATTATTAACATTTTGAGACTTGAGGAAATCAACAAAAAGACGTGTGGTGGCTTGCTTTGTGTTTCAAAGCTATCTACTGAGAGAAAAGAAAATGCCCAAAATGAGACCAGCTTTTTGAAATGTCACCAAGATCTTAGTAAAGCAGATAAAGAGATATTAGAAAATATGATTTTCCAAATACTTGCAGTTTTGTTACTAATGGGTAAAATTGAGTTCAAATATTTATTTAGAACAAGACAACATTTTTACTGGTGTAGACTCCAGATTTGTTTTAGCAAGCCAATGCTCAAGAGATTTTTAAAACATAACATTATCTGAGATGTACTCAAATAAAAGCTTCTGCAGGAATTCCAATTCTTTAGCAGAAAAAAAGAAGAAAAGAAATACAGAGTAAACAATTTATAGAACTCTATAAATTCTTAATCTCAAGAAAATTGTCATACAAGAATTATTATAATTTTCAATTAAACTAATGAATCATGCTTGGAAATGTACTTATCCACCAGTGAATACCAAAAAAGAATCTGGAAGATCTTTTTCCACTCATGACCACTGTAAATACAGATTGCACTATCTTTTACCAACTGCACAAACACCCACAGCTTCAAGCCAAAATCGTATGCTCTCATGTTTAGCTTTCTCAGCATGGCCTTTCAAAGTATACACATTTTCAGAGCCTATTTGTTGTCCTTTCCTAAATTACTCATAACTTTTAGAAATTGTCACAACAACATGTTGAATTTAAATTTTCTTAAAGAAAACTTAAGATTTTTGAAAAAAACAATTAGATCCATACATTTTAGGTGGCCGCTGGATTAATGTTTACCTTTTTGACAGAGGAAGCATGAAATTTACAGTAGAAAATGTGTTGAATATTTTTCAGAAAGACAGGGCCCAGGTGCTGTCTTGTTATTGCTGAGCCATATATTAAAATTGGGCATTCACTTGCATATTTGTGTCGCATATTCTCTTTCTTTTTCTCTTTGTGTAAAAAGAAAGGAGGTAGGATACCTTAATGCATGGAAGAAAAGTCAGTCTTGGTGCACTCTCTTTTGTCAATGAAAGACACAGCTTGCTTTCCTGGGCTGAGGGACAACAATGTGAGCAACTGGAATGGAGCCACATCATACATCAGTGGGCACCCATGAAACCACTAGCTTTTCACCACTGTGTTCCTGATCAGAATCAGTACATTTGAAGTATTACAAAGGAATGCTCTTGGAAAGAAAAATTGAGACAACAAATTTCTTTGTGCTAAAAATATTACATTTTCTTACATAAAATTGTCACCGCCTGCTTACCTCACAGGTGTTAAATGATGTAATGGTGTGAATGAAAATCTTGTATTGCTAAAAGCTTTGAAGACTTGTGCTTCATTCTTCAAGTTATCTCTAATCATTTAATTTTCCAAGCTATGTTTAAATAAGCTTTTGTTTTTCCAAACTGTATAAAGGGATTACTAGCTTCAGATTTTAGCAGATCTTTCTCCTTTGGCCACTGGACTATTCCCAACTTCTTATAATGATGTTTTTTTAATCAGGGTGGAGATATGTTAAAAATCTATATTTTAAAATAACAACATAATATCAGTAAGCAAATGTAGACCACGTCTGATAATTGGAAAGAAGTTAAGCAAATAGATTCTTATTAAGCACATCCTAGGTTTGGGATAGAATGAAAGAGTGAAACCACTGTATCTGAACTGACTTCTACTTTAGAACTTGCATATTCTATAAAGAAACATATTTTGTCACTTTTTAATATAATTTCAAGTTTTTAATATAATTTCAAACCGAAACTACTTTCTTCTCCAATTTGCATACAGCCTGCAGGAATATACTGAAGAGAGTGTAGGCAAGAATGATCTTAGCCTCCATTCATTTGCTTCCTCAACAAATATTTATTGAGCAGCTACTGAGCTGACAAGTATTTGGCTTGCAGATTTGGTACTTCTATGTTGACACCAATTCACTCATACCCATGTGAAATGTAATCTAGTTGTTTTCTGTTCCAACAGTGAGTGGGAAAATTTTCAAGCTCTGTTTATTATTGCCTCACCTTGAGCGATGAGAAAAGGAGAGCGGGAGTCAGATTGTTATGAGAAATGTCCAAATGAATACTGGTTATGATTGTCTTATTATGGAAAAAGAAAGTCTAAACATGGTTTCATTTAGAATATGTTGTTTTTGATGATTTTGTGTATGGCATTGAGACTTGGCAGTGGAATTGTTTTGATTTCCGGTCATAAATTTAGAAATTGAAGGAAAAGAAAAAAACCAGTAGAATTCATAAATAAATATATTAATTATAAAATGAATAATTTTCAGAGAAATCACAAATGACTAAAAATTGACTGAAAAGGTAGAATATTTGAATAGCAAAGTGACCATGGGGGAAACTGAGATCATTGCCAAATACTATTTCACTCCACAGTGGATCAGGATGACTTTAAAGTAAAATTCTTTCAAACATTCAAGGAATGAATGTACATATCCTATTGAAAATGATCCACAAAAATAAAATATATATATTTGTATATGTTTTTCTGAAGAAGTGTACAAAGCGGATATAACCCCGAGACATTATAGAAATAACCTAAAAATATATAGGTATCAAGGAAAAGTAAGAAGAGAAAAATGAAAAAACAAAAAACAATAAGTTGATATTGATAAATTGAGACTCAAAATCCAAAACGAAATCTAGATTGAATGAACAATATATTAAAATAATTGTTGAGAATGGCCAGGAAAGTTTTATTCTAAGAACCCAGTATGATTAAGCATTATAATCTATGGATATAATTTATTACAAAATAAGACAGTTAAAAATTTTATGATAAGTTTGATGTATTTCAAGCTTATTTCATAAATCTTCAGATCAATTTTAGGTTTATATAAAATTATTACTGCAATAAGAGTTAAAGGATGATTTAGAAAATCCTATTTCACATAAACAGCCATGATTGTGTTTAGGGATTTGAAATAGTGTCATTTCCATTAAAATAACTGCAGTAATCATGATAAGGTAATTACTGTAACAAACAGCCCCCAAATTTAGTGCTCACCCCATGAAAGTTGCTCATACACCTTTGCCGTGTGAGATTTCTTGGTCTGGCAGTTCTCCTCTAAGTGTTTACTTAAGAGTAAGATTTCTCCTTTTTTTGGCCTCAAAATTCACTAAAGAATCAGAACTTTTGGCCCCTAGCCTCAGATGGGAAAAGAGAAAGAGTAAGGAAGAACACTTGGGAAGTTTTTAGGGAGCAGGCTTGGGAATGATGTACATACCTCTGCCCGCATCCAGTCAAACTCTATGATCTCTCCTTTATGCAAAGTAAGGTGGAAAATATAGTCTAGCTGTGCACCCAGGAGGAAAGGAAATGGAGTTTGGTAAATGCATAGCAGTCTCTTCCCTGATGAGAAACAAGCCAAGGCTGCCTTCTGTCACTATTTGAATCATCATTCCAGAAATGAAAACTAATGTAACCATCTGAAGTCACAAATGGTGAAAATATTGGTTAGAGGTAAAAAAAATTATTTGCTGGTGACCTCATGTAAAAAGACAAAAGAATCAACTGAAAAGCTATTAGAAACCACAGGAGTTCAGTAAGCCCTCCAGTTAGTTATAAAATAATTATACAAATGCAATCATTTTCTTATAAAACAATAATAGTCAGTTAAATAGTATAATGAAAAACATTTGTAAATAAATATAAAAAGAAATCCATGAGGCTTACAGGAATAAGCCTTCAGAATTGCAAAAAAAAAAAAAGAAAAAGAAAAAGAAAAAAAAAGCATGAGAGAAATCATGAATCAGTGGAGAAATAAGTTTCTTTACGTGAATATTATGCATAGTAAATAGATCTATTTCCTCTAAATATAAATTTAATGCAACTTCCAGAAAATCTCATGATAATTTTGTTTAAATGTTATGATGTAGTTCTAAAATTAAATATGTGAACATTCTGAGAAAAATTGACAAATGAGTCTATCATATCAGACATTAGAATATATTTATGAAGCTACAATATTCTAAAAATGTATTATGAACACCAGAGAACAGAACAAAAATAGTTTTAAAAATTTTAACATTAAAATAACTGTAAAATGTGAGAATGATGCCTCTTTTAGTTATATGATGAAAATGGCATGGTACATTAGAGAGGAAAAACTCAGTTTTTCAATAAATAGTTTTCATTTGCTAACAAAATTCAGTCAAGTCAATTCACAATTTTACATAACATATCAAGAAATATTTCATATTAATTAAAAAATTAAAGATATTATAAAGTTAATAAAAATAGAATTTAATATTGTGTACTGGGGAAGTTATTTTTTAAAGACTATGCCAAAGATAGAATCCATCTACCGATTTCTTTTTTTAAAAAGAATTCTACAGATATTCACTGAGTGCTGACTATACTCTAGGCACTAATGATCAGTAGGGAACTATTTTTCATGTTCTTAAAATTTGAATAATTACACAAATATTTAATGAAATTGTGAATGTCAATATGAAGGATAGTTATAGAAAAATATAAGAATATGTAACATGGGGAAACAACCTACTTTGGAGTGTAAGAGAACAGTTCCCTGAGGAAGTGACATCAAAGCTGAAATCAAAAGATAAGTAGAATGTAGTCAGGCGTTGGAGGGGAGGAAATTAAGGTAATAAATAAATATGTAGCTGAGGTAGGTACAGGTAAATTGATACAATTTTCCATATTTAGGACTTTTTCCTGTACCTTAAGGGCTATGAGAAGTTCTTTAGAAGAATCTGAGGTAAACAAGTTTAGATTCTTAAGGGACTCTTTTTGTCTGCATTCTGAGAATAAATTCAAGAGAGACATGAGGGAAGGGTGCAGAAGTCCAGGTGAAAGACGAAGGTCTAAAGTAAGGCAGTAGCTGGAGAGAGAGAGTGATTAGGTTCATTATCTATCTGAGAGGAAGAATTCACCACGTGCTGCAATGAGTCAGGTAATGGAAAAGAGATGGAAATGTGAGAGATGGCTCCTAGCTTTGAATAAAAGCCACGTGTGGCTTGAGGTCCCATTTTCTGAGGTAGGATACTCTAGAAGAGGATTTTATTTGAGTTAAGGGTTGGTTAAAAGTTGAACTTTAAACATTTGAGTGTAAGATGCCTATGAGATTTCTAATTAGATATACCATAGAGGACGTTAGATGAAAAGGTATTGTCCTGTAGATTGGTTCCCAGTCATAGGCATACATAGATAGAGCTGAAGTTTCAGAAATAAATGACATGTTATAAGGACGGAGACTTTAAACAATGTATGGAAAGTATCAACAGCCTGTATGTAACATGAGAATGGTTGAGGTCTACGACTCAGTGTCGAGGGATCCTACCATTTAAAGATCATATGTTGTGACCTTAGGTCAAGGCTTTTGAGATTCTGAGACTAGTTGCAGCACAAGAGCTTTATACACTGAATAAGATAGAGAAATAAAGAATTCAAGTGGTTTTTTTGTTTAATTTATTGGAACATATTGATTGTACATATGTATGGGGTACAGGGTTGTATTCCAATACATGTGTACAATGTATGATGATCTGTTCAGGATAATTAGCATGTTCATCATGGAAAAACTTTATCATCTCTCTGTAAAGTAAACATTTGATCTCCTTTCTTCTAGTACTTTGATAACATGCAATATCATTGTTAATTATAGATTCCTGGGTCCACTCTACACCAACAGGACTTACTTTTCCTATTTAGTTGTAATTTTGTGTCCATTAACCTGCCCTTCACTATATCCTTTCTCCTCCCCTTTCCCACCTCTAGCAACCACAGGCCTTCTCTCTCCTTTTAACAGTTCAACTTATTATTGTTATCATAAATTTGCTTTTGTTTTGTTTTGTTTTATTTTATTTTTTAGTTCCCACATATGAGTCAGTACATGTGGTATTTGTCTTTCTGTGCTTGGCTTATTTCACTTAACATAATTTTCCCCAAGCTCATCCATGTTCCTGGGAATGGCAGAATTTCATTCTTTCTATGGCTGAGTAGTATTCCATTGTGTGTATGCACCATATTTTCCTTATCCAGTCATCCGATGATGGACATTTAGGTTAGTTCCAACTCTTGGCTATTGTAAGTAGAGCTGTGATGAACATGGGAGTATAGCTATTTAGCCCATTTCTGTTGTCTATAACAAAATATGAGGAACTGGGTATTTTATAAAGAAAACAAAATTTATTGCTTCAGTATTGGAGGCTAGGAAGTACAAAGTCCAGGGAACACATCTGGTGAGGGCCTTTTTTGTGGTGTCTTTAGAGCACTGCAGGGGTTTCACATGGCAGAAAATGGTGGAGCAGAGAGAGAGCAAGCTCCTGGTGTGCTCTCCTTTTAAAGCCCTCAGAACTACACCCACAACCACCATTCAACCATCAACTTAATCACATCTTCAAGCCCTGCCTTTCAATTATCATAACAAGATTTCTCACCCTCTTAACCCTGTCACAGTGGGAACCAAGTCTCCAACACATTAAACTTTGGAGGGACACAATTCAATCCACTGCAGCACGTATCCCTTCGATATGATGATTTCCATTCCTTTGGACATATACCCAGTAGAGGGCTTGCTGGATCACACAGCAGTTCTATCTGCAGTTGTTTGAGAAACATCTGTACTATTTTCCAAAATGTCTGTACTAATTTACAATCCCACCAACAATGTATAAGAGTTTACCTTTCTTGGCATGTGTAGAAGAATGAAAGCGGACCCCTACCTCTCACCATATACAAAAATTAATTCAAAATGGATTAAAGGCTCAAATGTAAGTCGTGAAACAATAAAACTTCTGGAAGAAAACAGGGGAAATGCTCCAGGATGTAGGACTAGGCAAAGATTTTATGAATAAGACCTCAAAAGCACAGGCAACAAAAGCAAAAATAAACAATTTGGATTATATCAAACTAAAAGGCTTCTGCACAGCAAAGGAAACAATTAACAGAGTGAAGAGACAACCTGAAGAATGGGAGGAAATATTTGCAAACTATGCATCTGACAAGGGGTTAATATCCAAAATATACAAGGAACTCAACTCAGTTGGAAAAAACAAGTATTCCTATTAAAAAATGGGCAAAGGAGCTGAACAGACATTCCTCTAAAGAAGACACACAAATAACCAACAAGTGTATGAAATAATAGCTTCCATGATTGAAGGGGTTGGTGGATAAGGTCTAAAATAACAGCTCATCTTTTGTTTCAACTTACATTGCTTTTCAGTCCATAATAGATTATCCTAAATCATGATATGTAAAGGCAAGCTTTTTGAATTTAGGCAACTTCTTCCACACACAAAAAAAGGCCTGCCAAAAAAAGTAATGATGCAAAGAAAATAACACATGTTTGATTGTTGGTACTGTACATAAATATATTTACCACAGTGCAACATCTTCCTGAAAGAAAATGATGGCTGAAATAAGGACAAAATGTGTAATTATCTACTATGTAAAATTTTCAAATTTACATATCCAAACATGATTTATATCTACATCATCAAAAGAGCTTTATGTATAACATGTCCTTTTAAAATGACCTAATGAGTCATATATTCAGTCATTCATTTGTTCATCAAGTATTTGCTGAGTATCTTCTATGCTTTAATAACACGTTAGGTATTTCAAGCCTTGAAGTGTAGATGCAATAAGTAACATCCAAATGGAGACCTAAAAATTCAGCAAACTAAGAACAAATGATGAGGAAAAGGAAATAAGAAGAGTGTACCAAGCAGACGGAATAACTTTAAGCAGGCTGACTGGTTGAAGAAGACTGCACATTAAAGGAATGAAAACTGTGGTGGAAAAGGCCTGGACTAAGTGCAGAACGTCAAGAGCCTTCTCAGTCACTAGAAGGAGTTAGAACTCTATTCGAAGAAGAATTGGAAACCATTGACCAGATTTGTAAAAAACTTTATTGAGGCATTTTCCACATATCATAAAATTCATCTATTTCAAGTATAAAATGCAATGATTTTTGTGTAACTTTGCTAAGTGGAGTGGTGCAACCACCACCATAACTCAGTTTTAGTATGTTTTATCCTCCCAGTGAGATCCCTCATGCCTAATTATAGTCACTCCCCATCCCCATTTCAAGCCCCACTAATCTACTTTGTTGTTATGCACTTGTTTTTTTCTGCAAAATTCATGGAAATGGATTCATATAACATGTGGTTTATTGTGTCTAGCTTCTTTCTTTTTTCATAATGTTTTTGAAGTTCACTCATGATGTCACGTGTCAATAATTTATTCTACTTTCATTTCTTGATAGTATTCCATTGTATCGATATACCACATTTTATTTATCCATTCAGCAGTTGATGGGCATGTAAATTATTTTCATTTTGGGGTGGTTATAAATAATACTGCATGAATACTTATGTACAAGTCTTTGTGTGAACAAGTTTCCTTATTTCCTACTGGGTTTTGTGGTAATTTTAGCTCTTTTTTGTTACCCTGTGCAGCATAGATGTTTTGAAGTCTATACACTTTGCACAATGGTTAAATCCAGCCCGTTAAAAACTGCATCACCTCACACCTCACATTGGTACCATTTTTGTGGTGAGAACACTTAAAATCCAACCCTTTCATGATCACTCTAATCCTTGTATATTCAAAATGTTTCTAAATTCATTTTTTAAATGCTTGCCTTAATTTTTTTGGATCATCTCAGTAAAAGTTGTTTGATAAATTCTCGGATTAATGTGGATTTGAGATACTTTACTCAGAATTTTCTTGATCTTATGACCAATGAATTCTAAATATTAGAAAAAAGTGTCTTATTAATTTTTATGTTGATATTAAAAATCAAAAACAAGAAATGTTTAAAGAAAGCTCTATAAATATTTGGATAACTGGACAGGCTAATTGCTTAAACCTTTGAGGACAGTGTGCAGGACTCGGAGAACATGTATCAAAGATTTGTTGTTAAGACAAAACACAGAGTACTTAGTAGGTATTTTGAAATGTTTTCAACCTCAGTAATCAAGGCAGGTATTTTTCCACTTCACCCAGGACAGTGAGACAGAGTTCATTGTCAATCAGAAGTGACTGAGGGTATTTCTGGATACTGACAAAATAATTAACTCTGTAATTTACCTTCTTATAATTTAATTTTGAAGAACACCATCTAAGAATTACTTCTAGAAAAACTGTGTTATTAGTTTGATTTTCCTTTTAAAACTGCCATTGTATGTTTCTATTTTGATAAATTTTACTTGGCTTTGGTTCCTTTTTTACAGTTCAGTGCTTGCTTGTGTGTATTTAAAATTGTGTCCCCAAATATGAAGGAAAACCATTTATGTCTTAGATAGCATAATAACCTCATTTTCACATTCTCTGATATGTTTTTAAATCATGCATGAAGTAATATTTATTTCAGTGGGAATTCCCTTAGAGGGTGAGTTATTAACTATAGTGGGAAACCAGAGTCCCAAAGAGTTAACAAATATAACATTTCATGAGAGGTTTTATTGTTCGTGCGGTTGACATGAGATGCCTAAACAAAACAGTGTGACCATTTATTACTTTCCACTGCAACATCGTTCCAATGGGAGTGGTAGAGGGGGGAGGCGGCAGGGTGGGAGGATGGTGTGGAGCACCTTGGAGACTCTCTGGTCTTAGAGTCAAGACGTTTGACTTAAGATCACTGCACTGTTCTCTTTACTAGCTGGGTTTTCTGCACCTCACTTTCCCTCTCACTTCCCCTCTTTTTATGTAGGTGAAATAATTCAAATCTACACGGTCTGTGATGAGGAGGTAAGATGTCAAATCAGCTGCCAGATAACAGGTGCTCCTGCTGATTTTCTTCCTTCTTTAGGTATTTACCCAGATGATGGCTTCCTCAAAAAGAGTCGATATGATATATATTTATACTTCCAGTAGGTGACATAGTGCATGACATATAATAAACACATAATAAATGTGTGTGCTTACATAGAAATAAAAGGACTAAAAAGCATAGTACTTAAAATTATAAAATGGAAAAGGACGTAATTTTTGTCAGATACCCTACTTAAGGCTTCTCAAATTATATTCATTTGTATGGGTAGGTAAGGTAACCTTCTATATTAGTCAACAATTAGTACTTCTTTGAATACTCTACTTGTACGTGATATGGCTTAGATACTAAAAGTTTGCCCTGACTGCCGCATTAAAAAGGATTGTAAGCAGACAAGGACAGAAGCTAAGGGATACAGTAGGAAACAATTACAGAAAACCAGGCCGTATAAAATGGTGGTTTGGACAAGTTTAGCAACAATGCAGGTAAGGAGAAGTGGTCAAATTTTGTATATATTTCAATGGTACAGCGAACATATTTTCCTGGAAGTTTGCAGGTAAGATGTTTGAGGAAAATGAGTCCAAAAGAACTCCAAGCTTTCTGTTCTGAACGACTTCAATGACAGAATCAACTAAGATGGGGAAGCTGAAAGGCAGAGCAATTTGGGGGGAATGTTAGGAGTTCATTTTAGATATACTAAATTTCAGATGTCACACACAAGTGGAGGCAGTTGTCTACATAAATCAGGAGTTCCAGAGAGAGTTCTAGGGTGCAGACATAAATTTTGAGTTTATTAGACTAGAGGTGATATTTAATGCCATTTATATGTGATGAGATCATCAAGACAGAGAATGTAGATGGAGAAGAGTACCAAAACTTGAGTTCTATGGGCACAGTACACCGAGATAATTTCACAGCAGTAAGTGTCATCTAGCTAGCATGCCCGATTTCCACATTAAGTGCTATAGATGGCTTCAGGAAATGCTTACTTTTAAAGGAGTAGATAAACTAGTTTTGAATTATCATAACCAAGGTTGATCCCCAAGAGGGAATCCTTAGCAGGCTGGGATAACATGAATTCCTTAGGTCTTGTCCAAGGCATTCTGAAGGAGTGACAAGAATGTTAATAAGAAGATAGCCTGATTTATTGGCTGACTCCAATCAAATGAAGATAACTCCCAGACTATCCTCAAGACGTTGCTACAGATACACCAAATCAACTTGTTTTGCATTACTGCAAACACTTATGAATTCACTGAGTTATTTAGTCTCTTGCAAAGATTTTATAATCTGAAAATTATAGAAGGACATTCATAAAGTGGCATAGGTATGAACACATCATTTAGGCCAATGTTATTTTCTTTGGCAGAAATTTTATGAGTTCCACTTCAACTTTAAAGAGCAGGAGGGTATATATGACTCATAACATCTCATAATATTTATTTTTTTATCTTTATTTAGTAATTATTATCTTAAATGGGAACTTTTAACTTTTATTAGTGATGATGAAAGTCCTAGAGAATCAGCTTTTTAATTTTTAGAAAATCACAGGAATTCTGATGATGGCAACAGAGAGAGGGGAAAGGGGGATAAATTGGAACACTGCTTTTTTATCTCCCTGCTGTCGGCAGATGTCCCAACAAATCCTTAGGTTTTGGGTGGTTTCCCATTCACCTTCATATAAATGTGTTTACTGCAATCACATGACTGACTAGTTCCATAAGGAGGTCTTGATGGCACAGGAAACTAGTGAAGAAGAGCGACATGCAAAATTTCGGGTGTACAAGTCATCTCTTGCGATGCCTTCAGTGAGAGAAACAGGAAAGTCTGGCAGACAGGCAAACTTAGAATCAGATGGTTAAAGGTGCTATTCTGACAAATAGATCTGGAGTTATGGGATTGACAAATAGACTTATTTTCTAAATAAATTGACTTTCTTTTTTAAAATGAAAGGAGGCATTCTCTATCTTTACCAAGATTTGCGAATTCTTGCTTAGGAGTTATCTTGTCCATTGGGCAATATATTACTCATGTCGGTGTTTTTCAGAGTCCTTCCAGCTCCCCACATCTGCCAGCTGCTTTTCTCCACCTCAGCCACAGCTGGTCTATTCATCTGCTTATGTTACTCAAGTTATTGAAAGACATGACCTTAGTTTGCCTTGTGAAACTTCTTATTAGCAGTGAAAATGTGTTTTTGCCTCTGATTTCAGTTTACCCTATCCAAGTGAAATATAAAAGAGCACTGCTTCACTATGCAATTAAAACTGGTTTGATTAAAATAGGAAGATTTCCCTTCTTTTTTTTTGAAAAAAGCACACCGAGCTTTTATGAGGTTCTCTTTCTAGCCTCATGGACTTTATTCCCTTCCTTCATTCCTCAGTGGTAACCACAATTCTAACATGTAGTCTTTGAATCCAAGATTTTTGTCACTTATACACTTAGGTATGCATCTAAATATACTCATAATGTATGGTATTGTTTCATCACATAAATTTTTTCATAATTGGTACTGCACTGCACATATCTTTCAGCAACCAGTTTTTGTTCATATATTATGTTCCTGAAATCTCTCCATGCTGATGCCTGATGCACTGCATAACAATGTTCCAGTCAACGATGGACCATATATACAACTGTGGTCTCATAAGATTATAATGGCTATACCATCTAGGTTTCTATAAGTACACTCTGTAATGTTTGCACAACGACTGGCCTAATTATACATTTCTCAGAATGTATCCCTGTTGTTGAGCTGCAAATGACTGTATATGGTCAGTAAAAGCTGATAGTTTTTCTAGGATTTGAATAAATTAACCTTCTCATCAGCAATGTCTGGGAGTTCCCAGAAATCCATATCACTGCTAACAATTATTATTATCAGGCCTTCTAACTATCCATTCTGATGAAAGCATACTGGTGTGTATTGTGGTTATAATTTGCATTTTCCAGACTTTGATTTTTTTTTTTTTTTGCATTTTTAAAAATTGAGATAAATTTATACGAAATAAAAGCAACCATTTAAAAATGTTCAATTCCGTGGTTTTTAGCATATTTACAAGGTTGCACAACCATCACTACTATTTAATTCTGAAAATTTTCTGTTACCCCAGAAAGAAACTCGTTACTGGTAGCTGACACTCTTGATTTCCCCCTCCCTTCATCCCCTGACAACCATTAATGTACTTTCTGTCTTTATAGATTTGCCTGTTTGGGTCATTTGATATGAATAGAATCATACAATGTGTGACCTTTTGTGTCTCGCTCTCTCACTTAGCCTAATGTTTTCAAGATTCATCCATGATGTAGCATGTTTTGGTGCTTCATTTCTTTTTTATGCCTGAATGATATTCCATTGCATGAATAAACAACATTTTACTTACCCATTCATCAGTTGAAGGACATGTAAGTTCTTTCTACTTTTTGGATATTATGAATAATGCTGCAATGGACATTTTTGTACTAGTTTTGGTGTGGATATATTTTTAATTCAATATGAAATGAAATATGAATAAACAAATATATAAAATATATAAGATTTACAAAATAAATGTATTAAAATATATTTACTTTTTAATACCTAGGAGTAGATTCACTGGGTCATATGATAAACATATATTTAGTTTTGAGAAACTGCCAAACTGTTTTCCATAGCAGCTTTAACATTTTATTTCACCATCAACAATGTTGAGGGTACCAATTTGTCCACATCTTCTCAAATACTTGTTATTTTCCATTTCCTTTTTCAACGAAAGCCATTCCAGTGGGTATGAAGTGGTATCTTATTGTGATTTGTATTTGCATTTTCTGGATGACTAATGATATTGAGAATCTTTTCATGTGCTTATTGGATTTTGTATATCTTCCTTAGAGATGTGTCTGTTCAGGTCCTTTGTCTATTTTTAAAATTGGTTATTTGCTTTTTTCTTCTTGAGTTGTAGATACTATTTATATATTCTAAATTCTACATCCTAGCAGACATATGATTTACAAATGTAACTTTCTTACATTATGTGGCTAGCTTTTCCACTTTCTTGATAGTGTCCTTTTGATGCATAAACACTGAGAACACCAAATTCTGTCAAGGATGTGGAGAAACAGAAACTCCCATTCATTACCTGTGGGAAAGTAAAATGGTACATCTGCTTCGTAAGACAGTTTATCAGTTTCTTACAAAGCTAAACATACTCTTAACTTGTGAACCAGAAATTGTGCTCCTAGATTTTTATACAACTGAACTGAAAACTTATGCCCACCCAACAGCCTGCATATGAATATTTATAGCATAATCACCAAACTCTGGAAGTAACTAAGACGTCCTTCGATAAGCAAGTGGACATTCTGTGGCAATCGATATAATAGAATAATATTCAGTGCTATAAAAAATAAACTTTCAAGAGATGAGAGAACATTGAGGAATTGAGGAATCTTTTATGCATGTTGCTAAGTGAAAGAAAGCAGTCTGAAAGGCTACAAACTATGAATCCACTTATATGATATTCTGGAAAAGGCAAACTATAAAGATAGTAGAAAGATCAATGGTTGCTAGGGTTTGGGGGAAAGAGGCGAGGGTTCAATAGGTGAAACAAAAAAAAATTTAGGGTGGTTAAACTATTCCGTTATGATATTGTAACGGTGGGTATACGATGTCATGCCTTTATCAAACCCCGTATAACTTTACTGTACTAAAAGTGAACTTTAATGTATGCAAATTTAAGAAAATAATTTATGGGATCAGTTCAGGAAAGAATGCAGACTATGACAAGAGAATTTAACTGTATTATACATGCATGAAATAAGCTTACTACGGGTATGAGGGGAATTGATAATCTAAGTTACTTTGGAAATGAGTGGCATCTGTAAGATTCAAGGCAAAAAAGAACTGCACATAAGCACTCTATTTAGAGCACATAAGTGCTCTAGTTCATAAAATTGTTGCCCGTGGGGGTATAGGTCAACAATTCTGATACTGCACTACATGTACACTGAAATTGAGCGAGTAAGTAAATAGCTGGCCGATTGTGGGAGCCAGATTTCTCACTGTTGAAGTGGGAGCTTACAGATATACAAGGGGAGAAGGCTAGATGATCCATGTGCTAACAGATTAGAATTGGAGACCTCAGTATGAACTCGTTAGGTTAATATAGACATCAATAGTTGCATATGAGTATTTATAGATATGTGTATATAAACAGGTTAATATTTAAACCCATATATTTTCTTGCTCTGTTAGCTGTAAGGGTCTAAAACCAGTAATACCCCAGTAGCAATGAGCTCACCTAGTAACCCTAGTACTCATGTCTTAGTTTCTATTACCATTCTCCAATAAAAAGAACTAGGGCACCTTAAATAAATGGATGATTCTACAACTGGAGTGGAAAATATACAAGCTTAGCTGGAGCATCTTCTAAGTAAGAAAGCTGGAGCCACAAAGTAAGAAACTGCTGAACAAAATCCATATTAATGGAAATATAACAAAGGAGCACAGTAGCAAACGGAAAGAGCTTCCAAAGGCAAGACTGGAAAGATCTGAGCAACAAAATAAATTAAATTGTATTGGATTATAACCCAAAGCATAAAATAAATATCCACAAGTTCATACTGATATAAATAAATGATTTAATAAATTAATAAATAGGGCAGAAGGGACAAATATTCTGTATGGAAGAATTCCAAATAGTTTATTGTATTAGTTTTATTCAGCATGGTAATAGTCATAGTAATAAAACAAACAAAAAAAGAAATAATAACCATAAATATCAGGAAAGAAGAAATGTAAAACTATCTGTGCAAATGGTTGTTTATATAGAATAATCGTATAAGGTCTACAGAATAACTACTAGAATGGATAAGTGAATTTAGAAAAATTGCAGGATACAGAGTTAACATACAATAATCAATTGTCATAATGACAGCAAAAATGAAGGGAGATAGGATTTAGAAAATAATTCTATCTGTAGTAACAATATAAAACATAAAATTCCTAGAAATAAATGTTTTAACAAAATACATGTAAGACCTGTATACTCAACACTATAAATCATTACTGAAATTTAAAAAGACTTAAATAAATGGAGACCTACCACCTTCATAAAAATGTAAATAACCAATATTATGAAAATGTGAATCCCACCCCCAACTGAAATATATATTTAGCACAATCCCAGTAATACACCTGGGAAGCTGTTTTGTAGAAACTGACGAATTGAATTTAAAATGGATACAAAACTGCAAACCTAGAATATCCAACACAATCTTATAAAAGAAGAACAAATCTGTAATTCTTATACTACCTGACTTCAACACATGTTATAAAACTACAAAAAGCAAGACAGTTCTTCAATGGAAAAGTAGAGATCTCAGAAATGGAATCATATATATAGAGTGATTTGATTTTAGACAAAGATGCCAAAACATTCAATGGGAAAAGAAAGTCTGTTAACAAATGGTACTTACCAATTGTACATACATATTTTTTAAGAAAGGAACATCGACCTCTACCTCATTTCATACACAAAATTTAAATAAAATTGGGTCACTGACCTAAACGTAAAGGCTAAAATCATAAAGCTTCAGAAGTACGTATGAGACAATCTCTTCATGACATGGAGGTAGACAATGTGTCTTAGAGTGGTGCCAGATAGCAATAAAAATAAGAAATAAATAAATAAATAAATAAAGTACTATTTTATCAAAAATTTTAAAATTCTTCTCATCAAAACATTGTTAAGAAAATTAATAGGTAAGCCACATTTTAGGAGAGAGTATCTGTAAAATATATAAATGACAGAGAACAGCACTAAATAAATATATTTTTAAAAACATCTAATACTTAATAATAGACAAATATCCCAATGAAAATGGGTAAAGAATTAGACCATGCTTCACAGAAGAAGATATATAAATAGCCCACAAACACATAAGCGTTCAATATCATTAGCCATCAAGGAAATGAAAGTTAAAACCACAGTGAGATACCATTACACACCAACCAGAACTGCTAAAATTAAAAAGACTGATTATACTTAACATGGACAAAATTTTAGAGCAACTGGAACTCTCACAAATTGTGGGTAGGAATAGAAAATAATGCAACCACTTTGGGAAAATCAGGCATTTACTTATCACTAAAATGACATCTCCCCTAAAACCCAGCAATTTTATTCCTAGATATTTACTCCAAGAAACTAAAACCACACTTTCACAAAAAGTTCTGTACAAGAACATTCTTACTAGCTCCAGTTAAAATAGCCAAACACTGGAAACAGCCAGAGTGTCCACTAACAAAAACCATATAAACAAACATATACTTGTACAATGGAACGGCACTAAGCAATAAAAAAGGAACCAACTACTGATACCCAAAACCCCCCCAAAAAATCCCAAAACCATGCTGAGTGAAATAGGTAATATATAAAAGGGTACATAACTTATGTCTCTATATGAAATGCTAAAAAACAATATATAAACAATTTATGGTGGAAAAAGCCAGATGAGTGGTTTCCTTTGGAATAAAGATTGAGGGGGGGGTTGCCTGGGGAAGAAAGTAAGAAAATTTTCTGGCAATATCTTGATGTTCCATCTTAATGTCTTAATGATAGGAATAGGATTACCCAGATGCATTTATTTGTCAAAACTTAACAAATTGGCCTCTAATATTTTGCATCTTGTATGTAAATTAAACCAATATTGAACTCTTGATAATCATATGAATGCTGAAGTATTTAGAGAGAAGTGCACTAATGTTTGCATTAATAAAATTAGGAAAATGAGATAGATTAATGACGGATAGAGGGATGGATATGTGATCAAGCAAGTATAGTAAAATATTAATGATTAAAACTAGATTACAAGTAAACTTTCACTATAAAAGTCTTTCAGCTAACATTTAAATTTTTTGTAAAATGCTGGGGAAAGTCAATGCTGAATATTAGCTACACTATATCTTAAATTAAGAATAAATTCTCTGTTGTTCTCAGAATGTTTTATAATTTTGAAGTATGTGCAACAAAAAATAAAAAATAATTTTTTGTTGTTTGTCTTTTAACAGAAACTCTAGGTTACTGCTACATGACACCCCTCAAATTGTTTGAAGATGGTTATTGAAGTATTCTAGAACATATGAAAAGATATAGTTAAAGTTTTTTAAAAATAGTTTCTCAAAATTTTGGCCCCCTCCATTGTTCAAATTTCTAGCCCTTATCTATATCTTCCCACAAAAATAAATATCTTTGTACCAATATTGGCAAATCTGCCTACATTGTTAATAACTTAAATATATAAAAACACCTACTAATACATTTCAGCTCAATTTTGACTTAGAAGATCCATGGCTGGTGTTTTTTCTAATATTCATAATCCTATGATTTTGATCTTAGTGCTTCATGATGGATGAGTCTTATCTATTAAAGATAGTAATAATAGATGTCCTTAGATATATTTCCTGAATGCAGTATAGTCATTTCAGTAAGCTTAGTCATAGATGATAATAAAGGGGAATCTTATTTTACTCAAAAGGGCATATGCTTTTATCTCCAAAGTACATAGGACTGTTTAATGTGAATTGATATGTATGTGAAAAACCAAAAACATTTTGGATACAGCGGAAATCCAATAGATGGCAGTGAAATACAGAAAATTCACTGATTCTTGAATCCATACTTAATTGCTTTCAGTGGTAAGCTGCTAGTCTATTGCCATTTGAAAGCTCCAATAAAATTGTAGAATCATGTTACATTTTAAAAATACTGTGAGGTCTTGGATAAGAAATAGCTCCAAACGTACTGTGTCCATGAAGGTGCTGTGGCTTTGTGGGATTAAAGGATTTACTTGAGGTTACATAAGCAAGTTTGTGGTAAATTCAAGTGTGGAATCAACACGACTCAGTGGTGCTTGTGTAAATATTAAATCCATCTCACAGCTGGATGCTTCTTGAAAGATCGAAGTAATATACAAATAATATCAATAATTCACGAAGGAGTAGAAAAGAGTGCAAGAGGAGACTGGAGATAGACTGGGGTTAAGCCACAAAGGGCCATCTAGGCCATATGAAGGATCAGCCATTTCACGGCAAGTGCAAAGCACAATATCATGGATTTTTAACTCTGGCTTTTTGTTCTTATAATCTTTTGAGGAATTAAAAAAATAAAATAAAAATAAAAACACATCTATAGCCCATTTCCATGAAAATGCACAGAGATGCTGATTTTTCTGAGAAGTGGTCTGGGAATTAGCATTTAAAAAAGCTTCCCCATAAGGGCTGTACTAATTTACACCCACACCAACAGTGTATGAGTTCCCTTTACTCCACATCCATACCAGCATTTGTTATTTATTGTCTTTTTGATAATAGCTGTTCTAACTGGGGTGATATGACATCTTATTGCAGTTTTGATTTGCATTTCCCTGAAGATTAGTGATGTTGAGCATTTTTGATGAACCTGTATGCCATTTTTATGTCTTCTTTTGAGAAATGTCTATTCAGTTAATTTGCCCATTTTTTAGTCGGATTATTTAGTTTTTTGCTGTTGAGTAGTTTCAGCTCCTTGCATATACTAGATTTTAATCCCTTGTGTGATGAATAGTTTGCAAATATTTTTTCCCATTCTGTAGGTTGCCTGTTCACGCTGTTGATTGTTTCCTTTGATGTGCAGAAGCTTTTTAGTTTGATATAATCCCACTTGTCTATTTTTTGCTTATGGAGGTTCCTCAAAAAACTAAAAATAGCACTGTCACATGATCCAGCAATTCCACTACTGAGTATTTATCCAAAGAAAAAGAAATCAGTATACTGAAGTCAGTATACCTGTACTCCAATGTTTATTGAAGCACTATTCACAATAGCCAAGATATGGAATCAACCTAAGTGCTTACCATCTGGTAAATGGATAAAGAAAATGTGGTATATATACACAATGGAATTCTCCTTAGCCATAAAAAGAATGAAATCTTGTCATTCACAGCAACATAGATGAGCCTGGAAGACATCATGTTAAGTGAAATAAGACAGACACAGAAAGAAAAATACTGCATGTTCTCACTCATATATCAGAGCTAAAAAAGTTGATCTCATAGAGAAGTAAAGAGTAGAACAGTGGTTACTAGAGGCTGGTAAGGGTAGCAGGGCAGGGTGGATAGCAAGAGGTTCATTAAGGGATACAAACTTACAGCTAGATAGGAAACATAAGTTCTAGTGTTCTATAGTTGTATTCGGTACTGCAGTACTGCTATAATTAACAATAATTAATTGTATATTTTCAAATTGCTAAATGAGAGATCAAATATTCTCAACATAAATAAATAATAAATGTTTGCAATGATGGGTATGCTAATTACCCTGATTCGATGTTCACAATTGTATTCATGTATCTCAATATCACTCTGTACCCCACAAATATGTACAATCATTATATGTCAATTAAAAATATAAAGACTAAAAAAGTTTCTCCATGATTCTGGTACAGCAGCAAAGATCATGGACTTTGGTATCAGAGAGACTCAGGATTTGATCTGTGTTCTGCTCACTTCCCAGCTCAATGAATTTCTCTACATCATTTACTCTTTTTAAACCTCAGTTGTCTTACATGTAAAGATGAGTAATAATGATTTTACCTTCCTCACAGAATTAGTTTTAGAATTACATATGAGTATAAATTGCCACATCTCTAATCTTATTTTTTAAAATAATTCTGTAAATTCAATATGTACATGACTGCTTTTGAATGTGTGCTTTAATTGTTCATCTGTGGAATTCTATTTTAATTTTGTTATTATTGTGGTATTTTATTTAGATATTGATCCATGAATTTCATAGCTGACAATTACATACTCATTTGAAGATATTCATGGTGATGTGGATACACATTAATATTATCACATTTGAAAGGAAATGCTATTGAATTAAATGGTATTTTTCTGAATAAAGTCAGTATAGAATTCCTTTCTACATTACAGGTATTAGGATTGCCTCGTAGAAAGGGAATTTGTCTTTATGTCAGCTAGCTATCACTGTAATAAGCCACTTCAAAATTCAGTGGCTTAAAACAACAACTTATTTATCTCTCAATTTTGTGGGTCAACTTAGGTTGGTCTTAGATGGGCATTTCTGGTTTCTGGTGATCACCAATGCTGTTCCTCAAGTGTAGACAATCAGTTACTGGGTCTGCTATGGGTTGGTGGTCTTGGAAGGGCAGAGCTGGGCAGAGTCATCTTTCTAGGTAGTCTCTAACTTTCTGGGTTTCTTCTCACAGCATGACAGGGATTCCAAGAGAGCTGGCTCAAGCACACTGAGACTCTTGAAGCTGAGGCTCAGAATTGGTACACTATTACTTCTGGTGCTTTAAAACCAGTCTAGATTTAAGGGAGAGGAAGATAGTTCTCACCTCTTTATAGGTAGAGATGCAAGGAATGTAGACACAGAGAAATGTGAAGATCGGAGGCATTTTTGCAATCTACCATAGCCGCCTTTGGGCTTTACCTAGAAATAAAAACTAGTCAATTGTTGGGAAGTACAGAAAGACAGATCAGCTAATCTTCAGGAAGAACATTATAACAATTGAAAGGATGTACTCCTTTTTCCTTTAAGTAATCAAGCCAAGGCCAGGTGCTGATTTGCACATATAAGGTGAAAATTATTGATGTGTTGTTTAGAAGATTTGATAAGGAGCTATTGACATGGTGTTTGAATTCTAAAGTTTCATTCTTTGAGATACTTTAATCTGGAATTTTAAAGGTCAATAAAAAGATAAATTACAAGTAGATCAGGTGATCAAGGGCTTAAATATAAAAGGCAGATCTTATAAAATTTAGGTAAAATATCAGGTAATATCTTTATGACAAAAGAACACTAAAAGTTACTCGACCTAATAGTAAGAAGGGATATAGAATAATTAGGTGACTGCAAATTATATGATAATTAAATATTATTACACACTTAACCTATTGAGAAAAATAATGAAGACTCTGTTAATATGAAGTTTTGATAAGAATGTGGATCAATGGGAAATCATTTACCACTTATGGGAATATACATTGGACTTCCACTTCGCAAACTATTCAGCATTATCTAGTAATTTAAAAGCATACACACGCTGTAACCGACAATTTGACTCTCTTAATTTAACAGAACATATTTTATATGTATACAAGGAAGCATGTAAAAGAGCATTCATAACAGCATTATTCTTCATAACAATTATAATAATAAAGAAACAAGCCAAATGTCCATCATTGGAATGCATAAATCGATGGCAGAGTATTCATGGCATGGGATATAATATAACTGATTTTGAAGGGATTACAGCTATAGGCATCAACATGGAGGAATCTCAAAATGATGATGTTGAGCCATAAACATGTTCATGATGTTCAGCAAAAGAACGAATACTAAAGCATTTCTTTTTTATAAAGTACAAAATTTGCAAAGCAAAGCAATTTATTGTTAGGAGATATATACATGTGATAAACTATAAACAAATGAGGGGAATTGTGAACAATTCAGGATAGGGGTTGCTACTGAGAAATGTTCTATTTCTTAATAAGTGTTAGGGTTAGTAAGTGGGACTAGTAAGTGTTAGTATTTTTTTTACTTGTGACACTACATGTCCATACACACATATGACGGGTCTTAAAAAGTTCATGAAAAGATTTATATTATTTTTCTTCTTAAATTTTTTTATTGAAATATATTGATTATACATATTTATGGAGTACAGAGTTATATTTCAATACATGTGTACAATGTATGATGATCAAATCAAAGTAATTAGCATATTCGTCATTACAAAACAATCATTTCTTTGTGATGTGAACATTCGATCTCTCCTCTAGCCATCTGATAATTCAGTGAGTGAATTATTGTTAATTATAGATGTCTAGCTCAACTGTATATCAATAGAACTTATTTTTCCTATCTAGCTGTAATTCTGCATCCATTAACCAACCTCTCACTATCTCCCCTCTCTCCTCCGCTTTCCCACCTCTAGTAACCTCAGTTCTACTTCATCCTTCTAAAAGTTCAACTTTTATTCATTCATTCATTTACTTGTTTATTTTAGCTCCCACATATGAGTGAGAACATGCAGTATTTCTTTCTGTGCCTGGCTTATTTCGCTTAATAAAATTTTCTCCAAGCTCATCCATGCTACTGCAAATAGCAGAATTTCATTTTTTTTTATGACTGAGTAATATTCCATTGTGTATATATACCACATTTTCCTTTTTCACTCATCTGTTGATGAGCACTTGCATTGATTCCATATCTTGGCTACTGTAAATACAGCTACAATAAACGTGGGAGTGCAGATGTCCCTTCAACATGATGATTTCCAATCCTTTGGGTATATATCCATCAGTGGGGTTGCTGGATTGTCTGCAGTTTTATCTGTGTTTGTCTGAGGAATCTCTATACTGTTTTCCATAATGGCTGCACTACTTTACAGTCCCACCAACTGTGTAGGAGGGGTCCCTTTTCTTTGCATCCTCGCCAGCGTGTATTACCTTTCAATTCTATTTTTCTATGAGCTTTCACAAGTACACTCATACGTGTACAAAATGCAAATACTAAACACATTCATTTGTGTATATGATATTTTGCAATAAAGAAGGTTTAAAGAACTTGATAGGCACACTCATCCTTATGTTAAGACTAAGGAAGAATTTGGTTTTTCCCACCACAAAGAAGAAATTAGCTGCCTGGTTTGCCTCACTACTGTAATTTTTTATATGACCATAGAAAGAGCTTTAATCATCTCCACTTTGGAGAGACAGATTAAAGTTTGTAAAAATTCCTTGAGGTCATTTGTTTATTTATTTATTTGAGAGACACTCGGAGACTATATCAGGTCCTAGTTCCTATGTAGACCAGGGTGTTAAGACAAAAATTCAGTTTGAGGATAAAAAGGAAGTTCATTCTGGGGTAAATGCCAGGGATGGTACAAAGGAGGCTCCTCAGTCCGTACACTGGGGATGTGTGTTCCCTCTGTTTAAGGTGGAATTAGCCTCACAAGTCTTTCTGGGAGGTGACTTCTAAGTCACAGCTTTGCCCAGTTACTGTGGGAAGAGGACAGGTTCTTTCTTCAAATCTCTTCATTTCCCGTATTACAAGCTTTGCTCATTCACTTGTGATCCCACCCTTGGACCTCCTAGCTCTAGTCCCAGTCCTAAACTTCCCACCCCAATCATCCTACTTAGAGTACAATAATATTCCTCTGTACACTTGCTTGCAATTCTATACCAGTCCTTTAGTACATCAAATATCAATCCTCTGTGTGTTCAGCCCTGCCCATCTGCAAATGGTCATGACCATCTGGCTGAAGGCAGAGCACTATCCCAACATAAATCAGAGCTGATCAAACATGTGGGTCTCCTTCTTATTACTAAAAGAAGTCTGGAAACAGTCTGCTATTTGTAAACCAAATATCCCTGGAAGGTAGTTCTAGTGACATAGATTCAACCCAGGTAACCTGCGGCTTCTCTGCAGGGTCCATACTAATTAAGATCATTCTGCCCTGCTGGATTTCCACCTTCATGCTTAGTGTTTATTCCAGGTATTGGCTTGGACTAGCACCCAGGCCAGAGCCCCGGCCTGCCAGGAGACACACAGACCTCTCCATCTACTCCTCCTGCCTCTCTAGCCCTGAAACTACTTCTAGTATTCCTGTCGTGATGAGAGGCCAGGGCTTCTGAACCCTGATGACCAACGAATCCTGCTACCATACCCTCTTCTCTCAGATTGATGACCCCAAGCAGTGACTTCAGCTAGATTGAACCAAAGTCCAAATGTGTCTCTTGGCCTCACTGATTTAGACAGCTGCCTCCTGGGCTGGCCAGTTAGCCCAGATGGTTAGAGCACATTGTTATAACACCAAGGTCAAGGGTTCAGATCCCCTTACTGGCCAGCCACCAAAAAAAAAAAAAAAAAAAAAAACAACCAAACAAAAAAATGTATTCATTCATAGACAGCTGCCTCCTTCCTGGCATGGGTGGCGTTCTTCCCTGCCAGATGCCTGTGATCTGTGTATTCAGCCCTCTCTGGGTCTGTTCATCTGCTCCCTGGTAGGAGCTCCAAGCAGGACTCACAGTCGTAGCCCCGTGGCTTATGAAACTGGTTATCTACCCATTCTCCTTGACAGCCCTTCTTAAGCCACTTCTTAACTTACTGACATCTGGTACACTCTTAATTTTACCCTGAAAGGCTGAATAATTCCATCTTCAACTTTAACTCACTATTTTAGAAATATGACTCAAGAAATATTTCTCTAAAAAATGTTTCTAACATTTCAAATATTTTTATTCTCTCCTCTGATGTCCTTTTGATAGCATTCATTCTCAATTTTCTTCTTTTCTTTTAAGGTAGTGTGTGTGTGTGTGTGTGTGTGTGTGTCTGTGTGTGTGTGTGTGTTTTCCATTTACTTATATGAATTGTAAGTGCCTTTGAGGTAGGTGATGATAACCAAACAAAATTAAATTACATTTTAAAAAAAATAATAGTTATAAAGAAGCAAACTTATTGAAATTAAACTGATAAACACACATACACAATAATTTTGAATATAATATCCTTTGCACAATAGGTGCACTATACGTGTTGCTATTTTAAGATGAAACTTAAAACTCTTTTTGGATTAATTGCTTTGAATACAGAGCTTCCTTGAATCGTTTAATTCCCTAATCATCATTATAGCTACATTCCTTTAGCTACTGACAGCTTATAGACAATTGATTTGCTAGTTGTCCAAGATTAAAGTTAGGATTATAATATTGAACCAGAAACTTTTCTACTGAGGCTCCAAACAGGATGAAGCATTTTAACAATGTACAGCCTTGGTTTTCTCTGTAATCACTAGCTTTACAAAGGGTTTTCTAATGAAAATACGGAACTAATTAAGTCCCTTTGAAACTTCTGGCCTTGACTGGAGTGGAGGGAAAAAAAGTTAAAGAGAAGAATCTCAGAAAACAGCTAGGAGAGAGATATTTGTGTAAAGGATGCAAAATAAAAAGGAAAGAAAAAAAGATAATAGTGGGAATTGAAATAAAAACAAACAAACAAACATTATGGAAAATAAACAATTATTTGCTTCCTAAGGTAAATGAAACCTTAATACACAAATGCAAATGACACCGTGAGCTTTGCTCTAGCTGTTGTCCAGAACTTGTCATTATTACAGGCTGGGAGGCAGGGAAGCAGTTCAAATAATTGTCCTACCTTTGACACCCACTTCAGCCCCATTTGGTAAATTAGAGAAGTTGTCACAAGCAAATGGAAAGAAAGTTCAGAAAGGAAAAGGAAAAAAAGATACACTTTCCTTAATTCAGCTAGTATTTGTTGAGCCCCCCCACTATGTGCCACAATCTTTCCCAGGCCCTTGGGATACATCAGTGAACTAGATGACAGACAAAAATCTGTGTCCTTGTGGAGTGTTTTGTGGTGAGAAACACATGCAGTAACACAGATTGCATCTCAGTTTTAATATTTGTTGTGGCTGAAAGGGCTCATGGTGAGTAAAGAAGACAGACATTGGTGTGCTGTTGTTGAAACAGCATCACAAGCCATCTCCTTGCTCCAGTTTTTAAATATTTCTGCTGCATTGAGTGCTGCCACGTGCCAGGGACTGGCACAGGCACACTGATGGCTGCCTGCAGCAGCCTTCTGCAGGGTCTGCCTCTGGCCCATCCTACCACCCGTTCTCCACACAGCAGCCAGAACGTTTACAACATAAATGGACAAAAAGCAATAAAGAAAGGAGGAAAGAGAGGAGGGAGGAAATAAGGGAGTGAGAAAGGGTCGGAAAGAGAGAGAAAAGAAAGAAGGAGAAATAGAGGGAGAAAGGGAGAGAGGAGGGAGGAAGTGAGAGAGAAAGTGAGGAAGGAAAGGAGGGGAGGAGGGAAGAAGGAAATTTAGAAAACAAGTCTTATTGCATCTTCCCCCTGCTTAGAACCCTCGGACAGCTTTCTTTTGCTCTTAGAATAAAATTCAAACTCCCCGTCTCAGCTTGCACAACGCTGCATAATCTGGCCCCTGCTACTGTGGCACTTCACACTGTCTCGCCCCTCACCCAGGCTGCTCCGGCCACGCTTCCTTTCGTTTGTTTGTTTGATTTCCTGGTTCCTTGAGCACCAGGTGTGTTCCTGCAGAAGGCCCGGCAGGGCAGGACTGGTTGCCCCTGCCTGGAATGAGCCGCTGCCAGGTCTGCCCAGACCGATTGATTCCTGCCATTCGGAACTCAGCCCAACTGCACCTGCCTGACCACACGATACCTTTATCATGCCACCTTATTTTCATTCTCTCTGGAGAGCATGCCAATATGTTATATGTCTTCCGTACTACTTTGTTTATCTATTTAATTATAAATCTCTCATTAGAATCTAAACTCCATGAGAACACAGATGATGTTCACTTACTAAAAGATAACCATACCTTGTCCTCCCCTCAAAGATGCGTGACAAATACACATAAATTGTTAAAAGGAGAAAATACCATTTGGGAGATACAAATAAAGTGCTATGGGGCATAGAAAATGATAAAATAAATTATCTACACTGGGACTATCAGAAAAGGCTTTCTGAAACTTGTTTTGAGCTAATATTTAAAGAAGCCATAAAATTTGAACAGGAGGAGCTGGAGGGAATAATAGGTCATGTTCTAGGTTGAGAGAATGGGGAAAAATTCCAAAGCTTGGCAAGGTCCATGGAACTGTTCCATGTCAAAAACAAGGCTCATGGCAGATCACAGTGAGGGACACAGTTATGCAAAGTCCGTGACTACACTGAGAATGTCCTTCATAAGGAGGGACATTACTCTCCACATATTTCAAAGGAAATGGCATGGGCCAGGCACATGTTAGAAGCTTCTGTAGGGAAATAGTGACTATTTCTCATGATCTAGAAAAGAAAATATGCTACTGAGGGATCTAAGTAGTGAATCACTAGGTGAGGTGGCTATTTATCACTTCCTGTTTGTATTTACAGTGTAGACGGTGAGAAGCATGCGAATGAAAATAAAAAATAAACTTTGGCAATAGGAAAAAGATGAAGAAGCAAAGAATTTCAGTTACTAAGTTGAAAATTAACTTATTTATTATTTTAAGAAATAATTTTTTAGCACCTATTTGCCTTGCTTACCCACAGGTGCAGTGAGCAAGGCACGTAAAATCCTTGCTATAGTGTTTACGTTTTGGGGTGCGAAAACAGAAAGTAAACACATAAACAAGTAAATATATCATATGTCCTACAGTGGTGAGTGTGATCTCAACCCCTCTGTCCCAGGGTCAGGGCTTGTTCCCCACAAAGCCAGCACCTGTGTATGTAGCTCAAGCTAAAGTAATCAGAGTTCCTATGCACCTCTTTCCTAGAAAAAAGTTGGGAGACATGTTTTGCAAATTCTTTTAAATTTTAAACACTTATCTCAAAATCTGATAAGAATTATTGTAATTTTTGAGATAATTTTATTATTTACTATTATATTATTTTATTATTATACACATTTACAGCTCATGATGAGATATCCAAGTTCATCTCTAATTTCTCTTCACTATGCCCCCTCTGCTACCATCATGGGGATTAGACATATTCTAAGGGAATATAACAGTGTTTATATAACATTAGTCCATGTTTCATGCTAACAACATGAAAAGTGCCCATCATGCTATCTTATAATATTTCTTTGGTTCTACTGTAAACTCTTGGACCAGAGGAACTTTTGTTTTAAACTATAGCATTTCTGGTATTTATATATGAGGGGTCTTCAAAAAGTTCATGAAAAAATTGTGCGTGGATTGCAAAAATGTTTTACACCAAAATAAACTCGCACCATGTTGTTATAACATGTCTGAATGAGATCTAGTTTGAGGCTCTAAGAAGGGTAAGACATCAGTTTGAAAAGAGTCCTTACCAGAGCAACATAATTCTGCTAAATTCAAAGCAAGAAAAAACATTAAACTTATGGTGGAGCTTGGTGGAACAATGGTGAAATCACTGACACTTTAAGAAAACTTTATGGGGACAATGACTCCCCCCCATCAAAATCAGCAGTTTACAAATGGATAACTCATTTTAAGAAGGGTCGAGACAATGTTGAAGATGAAGCCCGCAGCGGCAGGCCACCCACATGAATTTGCAAGAAAAAAATTGATCTTGTTCCTGCCCTAATTGAAGAGGACCAACAATTAACAGCAGAAACAATAGCCAACACCATAGACGTCTCAATTGGCTCAGCTGACATAATTCTCGCTGAATAATTGCAGTCGAGCAAAGTTTCTGCTCATGGGTGCCAAAACTATTACATCCAGATCAGCTGCAGACAAGAGCAGAGCTTTCAATGGAGATTTTAAACAAGTGGGATCAAGATCCTGAAGCATTAATTTTAAGAACCGTAACAAGAGATGAAACAGTTTTGTTAGTATGATCCTGAAGACAAAGCACAATCAAAGCCATGGCTACCAAGAGGAGGAAGTGGTCCAGTCACAGCAGAAGTAGACCAGTCAAGAACAAGGATCGTGGCAAGAGTTTTTTGGGATGCTCAAGGCATTTTGCTTGTTGACTTTCTGGAGTGCCTAGAGAATGATCACATCTGTTTATGAGAGTGTTTAGAGAAAGTTAGCCAAAGCTTTAGCAGAAAACGCCCAGGAAAGCTTCACCAGACAGTTCTTCTCCACCACAACAATGCTCTTGCTCATTTCTCTCATCAAACAAGGGACATTTTGTGAGAGTTTCGATGAAAAATCATTAGGCATCCACCTAACAGTCCTGATCTGGCTACTTCAGACTTCTCTTTGTTTTCTAATCTTAAAAAAAGAATGAAGAATCTTTAAGGGTCACCCATGTTTTTCAGTTAATAATGTAAAAAAGACTACATTGACATGGTTAAATTCCCAGGACCCTCATTTTTTTAAGAGTGGACTAGATGCCTGGTATCATCACTTACAAAAGTGTCTTGAACTTGATGGACCTTCTGTTGAGAAATAAAGTGTATATTTTTATTCTTACCTTTTAAATCCATTTTTTCATGAACTTTTTGAAGCCCCCTCATATCTTCAATTTTGAGTCTACAGGTGGTATTCATGGGAAATGAGATTTTACCAGGAACCTAATGAAAAACTGCCCTCATTTAAGACAAAAGAAGTTGGACCATGAATAATTAAGCCTGAGGTGAAATGTGATCATATTAAACAAAAATATTCTGTCTGAAGAAGATTCTGGAAAAATTATCAAGAGCTCTTGAAATGGAGGGCGAACTGTGGAAAAGGATAAAGGCATTCTTTCCCCTTTGAAAAAATTGCTTCTGTGTTCTCAGTCTTGATTTTTCCAATAATGTATAGGATCTTTGCTGAGGAATATGTGTAACAGTATAATAAGAATATAAAACTCTCCAATTTTCTCATTTTCATTCTGATTCTGCTTAATTTTGAGCTTTGTTTGCTTCCAGGTTGGTGAATATATATTTTCCATAATTATTCATGCTGAGAAATATGACAATGTGTAAGTTCTCAGTGCATGCTCGTGTTCGTCCTGAGAGATCCTGGAAATAATAGAATATATTAAGAAGGAATAAAAAAGTAAACATGTTTTTTTTTTTGTCTGCAATTCTTCTTTGACTTCTGTGATCTTTCTGAAGTGTCCTCTTTCTTTCTTTCCAAAAATATACCATTTGAACTGTGTTTAAGAATGTTACTAACTGCTAAATTTAATGAAGGTGGACTTAAAGGCATTATAGTTTTGGGAAATATTTTTATTACAGTTCACTGAACAGAATGAGCACACAGCAGTTCACAGTTTTTTCTCTTAATATTAATAATGAAAAAAACATGCAATAAATAATGAAATAATTAAATGAAAACAATGACTACATAATTAGGACTTCAAAGGGAGATATTCCCCCAGAAAGGGCAGTGGGGGTAGCAAGCACTTAGTATCCTGTGGCCATCACTTAATATCTTTAGTTGTCTTCATAAACTCTAAGTTGAATCAATAGCTTTCATATCACTACAGTGAACTACCCTAACCAAAAAAACACAAACTAATGTTTGGAGTTGACTTTCCAGCTTTAAGAGATGCCAGACCTCATAATTAGCACTCCTACAGAACTGTGCTGAACAAGGCCACACTTGTTAATGTTTTCTACTGCAGAGGATTGTTCTCCAAGGGCAGACATAGTCGTTGTGAAACAAAATAGTGATACAAATTCAAAGAAGTCTTAAGAAGGTTATATATTCAAAGCCAATGAGCTTCAGTCATGACCATCACCTGAGACTGCTAAATGGCAGTAATAACAAACAAAAAAGAAAGACCTCATTGATTATATTGGAATATATCAGCACAGGACTTACATGATCAAGACTCAAGTCTGTATTTAAAAACAGAACAAAACAAAACACCAAACACAAAAACCATACAAGTATTAGAAGGAGTGGATTAGAAAGGGACTAAATCACTAATTTAGACAGCTGCCTGCTTCTGGCATGGGTGAAATTTTCCACTGCTGGGGAAGAGAGAGAGAGAGAGAGAATGGGAACCACATTAAACTCACTGGCCCATGCAGATAATATCTATGAGTAAGTGAATATGTTATGAAGGGTTCTAGAACAGTGAACAAAGTCTCACGAGGCTTTGAGAACAGTGAGTTGTTAGATTTCCACCACCTTTGTGTCTATGACAACAATAAATGTAGTTTTTCAAGGGCAAGGAGGTCTGGATGAGTTCCAGTACAGCAGAAAGAAAAAGAGACTTGGAGTCAGAAGAGCCAGTTCAAGTTCCACTTTGGCCACTACTTTACTTTGCCCCTTGTCTTCTCATCTGTAAATGAAGATGATAAAACTGCAAAGGGTCACACCTTGCTCTTACATCTCATTTATTCTGCTCCATTCAGTCACACTGATGCTGCTTCTTCCTTTTTCACCTGGTTTGCAAAATAGCCTCCCAACTAGACTCCACTTACTTGTTCAGCATATCCTCCACTAACTTTCTAAGGCAGAAAAATGAGTGCCCACACCCTCCATTATCTACTCCTATCCAAAGTTAAACTTTTATGTATTGGTGTGGATAAAACCTTCATACCTTAAAAGTTGACACCATATTAACTCTTAGAGGCAGCATTTTCTTGCTTTGGAAAAATGCCTTGTTGCACTAAGATAGCCATTCTCAAACTTTCTCATTTCATGAGCCCTTAGACACTTAAAAATAATTGAGGGTCCCAATGGGCTTTTGCTTCCATGGGTTATATATTTCATCTTTATTGTATTTGAAATTAACCCCCCCCCAAAAATTTTAAGGCCAAGACTATGCAAGAAGACATTCCATTAGCCACCAGAGGGATGTTGTCATCTCATGTCATACAGCACCTGGACAACTTCCTTCTACACTAGTGAGACAATGAGAATGAAAAGGCACATACTTTCATAGTAATACCATGAAAACCGTTTTGACTTTGCAGAGCCTCTGAAAGACTACAATGCAGATCACTGCTCTGAGAGCAAAAGAGTCCCAGCAATTTTCAGTAGTCTTGGGGAAGGTTTTAGTCTTCTGTGGGCCACAGAAGTACCAGTCATCTGAGTATACTCGCCAAGATCATAAAAGGCAGGGAAGCCCTCAGATGACATCTGGGCCATGTTTATATATAATGATAATAAATTGTACACAACACATCCTTGAAGCAAAGCACGCTGAAACAAAATTCCGTCGACATAGACATTTATGAATAACAAAGGGAAGAGGATGCTCAGGTAGCTGCTGTATCATGAAGTAAATTGAATCCTCAAGTGTAAGGAAGATGGGCAGGCAGAGAGAAGGAAGAATGAAGCACAGCTTCACATCCTGGGGTACAGTTGAAGTCTGCTAGGAAATTGCAGCTGGAGATCAACTTGCCCAGTGCAGAGCAGGCCAAGATTAGATAGTCCAGGAGATTAAAAAGTCAGAACAATAAATAATGCCAAATTATGCAAATAGATAACTACTACATAAAACCAGAGGGCTTTCTTTAATGATCTTTACCATGTTGAAACAAACATTTCTGAACTGTGGAGAGATCATGATCAAACCCATTGAATCAATCTCAGATGGAAACAGCAATGTAAAACAAACTTACGGATAAGTTACAGACAATTAGAGTTTTTATGCACTGTCCCTTGTTTTCATAGCAATGGTATCTGATTTCTGCAGTATAATTTTAGATAACGCAGGGTTAAAATACCAATCAGCAGGAGATGTACATTGATGAAAAAAAAATTCTAACCCATTGATTTGAAAGTCCATGATAAACAATGTTAATTGTTAAGCATAAGAGTACAATTGTGGTTCATCATCTCAACTTGTCTGTGAGTCATTTAGCTACTTTGGATCTCAGTTTTCCAATCGGTAATTTGAGGGAATTGGCACAGATGAGCTCTAAGGTAACTTCCAACTCCAAACTTACAATGACGGGTTCAATAATCCTTAATTTCATTTCGATCTGACATGTTAAAAATTTGACCCTTTGGAAAAAAAAAAGGATAAATTTCAAATAACATTAAATCTGATTTAAAACCACAAACTCCAGGAAATTTATAAAATGTAGAAAATAGCTATATCTCTATCTTTATTAAATTGTTCTTTTATATTGATTGGGTGGTTGCTTCAATCTGTAAACCTAATGGGGTTAATTAAGGACCTCAAATATAATTTGAAAATGTTTACAGGCAGCACATTTTAGGTTGCCAATCCCATCTGTGGACACTACTATATTAATGACACAATATTTGTTTTAGAGGTCATAGTGCTATTTGCCAGGTTAAACATTTGTAATCTGGAGCCAGATCCAGCTTTAATATACCCTTTCAAAGAAAGCCACAGGCTGCTATACACTACATCAACAGTACTCTTCAATCGAATGGTTTGTCAGGATTACAGAGGCCACTAAGCCAACAATAACAGGCACCTTCCGTGTGGATGCTAATTAGAATGTTGACATAGTAAAAATCCCTTACTAGGAACAAGTCAGCGTTCAGTACTCACAACCCAACATCACGCCGAAGGCAAAGCTGTTAATAGAATTTGTCCCCGGGGTGACCAAAGGCAGAGCACAAAGACCTTCAGCCTTGCTTGGACCCTGTGGTGGTGGTGAGCGCATGGGTATGAGCTCCTGGCTGCACCCTGGCCTCTGGTGACCACACAGTGGTTAATTTGTATTTCTCCTTTCAAATAACATTTATAAAGGTCACTCTTCTGTTTACTAAACTATACATAGGTAAGCAACATCAGGATAGAGACCTAAGTGTACATTTGAGGCTTACTATCATTGCACTTTTAAAATGATTTCAAACATTTTTTATCTATACTGTAATTTTTATAATATTCTAGAAGATCTTTGTTTATGTAGTGTCTCATTCTTTTGAGCTTAAAGTAATTTCACACATTTTACCTTATATTCATTTTTAATATTCCTGTGAAATAGGAAAGAGATTTTTTATAGGAATTAATAATGATATAGACAAAATAAGACACAGGAAGATCTAAGTTCCAGGTGACTTTTAGCAGGATGTAATAGCAATAGCAACAGCGAAAACACAAAGATAATGAAAGAGATTATCAAAAGAGGTAAATGGCTTTTACAGTAGGCCAACCAGATAACCTCTAGAATCTCAGAATTATAACATGTAAAGACAACCAACAAACCAACAATTACTGGGTACCTGCGATGTGCCCATCTCTATTTGCTGCTTTCACAGAACATCATTATCTTACTTATACTGAAAAATTAACCTTAATTGGGCATGGCCAAAGAGTATACAGTGTGTGGAATGTCTTTTTTCTTAAAATTGTCATGGAGCACATCATAGCTTTCATTGTATCTGTGGTGACCGAACTCTAAGATGGTCCTCAGTGACCCTGGTCTCTTTGTACTCACACTCCTCCCTGCTCCCTTCCCCTTGAGTGTGTGCTGGCCTAGCCCCTTGATTCTAACAAATAGACTATAGCAAAAGCGACAGGGTGTCACCTCTGTGATTAGATTGCATAAAATGTAACTTCTGTCTTGCTAGCAGGCTCTGCCCCTCGATGGCTTTGATGAAAGGAGCTGCCACATGCAGAGGCTGCATGGAACTGAAGATGGCCTCTGGCCAACAGCCAGCCAGGAACTGAGGCCCTCAGTTCAACAAGCCTCAAGGAACTGAATTCTGCCAGTAACTCCATAAGCATGGAAGTGGATCTTTCCCAGTTGAGTCTCCATACGAGACCCCAGCCTGGCTGATAACTTAAGTGCAGCCTGTGAGAAACCCTGAAGCAGAAAACCCAGCATAAGCTGTGCCTGAGCTTGTGACCCACAGTTACTGTAAGATAACAACTGTGTGCTGTTTCACACCACTAAGTGTGTAGTGACTTGTTATGCATCCGTAGATAACAAATACTGTCTCTGACTTAGCAAAAAACATAGTTTACGTTGAGATTCATCATTTACTTCAAAGGATGACTTGGTTTAATTATGGGCACAGGCTATTGCACAAGAATTTCACGCACTAAGGATACTCTTGTGAGTTACCAGATACTAGAAATTACTTCTCATCTTTTTGTCTGAATTAAGTTCAAAATAAGTACCTAGTGTCAACACTACCAAGTATTATATAAAATGTATTAAAATTTCCTTCATTCATTAGCCATTCACAGAAGCTTTTTTCTGTATTGAAATATCAATTAAAGTAGAAGATTTAACTTGTGAAAAAAATATTTACCTCTTGGTTATAGCATATGATAATATTAGAAATTACCGGTCAGTCAACAAATCATTTTGAGAATGTTTTTTGAGTGTCAGGCTGTACTCCATGAGGCCAGACCTTAATCAAAATCACTTTAAGTTTTAAAAACTGCTGCAAAAGCTCATAACACTGTTTAGAGTAATGAAGCTCTCAGTGTTATTAATTGTCATATGGTATAGTATTCCTTAAATTTGGGATCTATACATAACTTCCCAAGCTTTATCCCAACTTCCATGTACTAATTGTAATATGTAGGGCTAAAATTTAGAAAAGGCTGATGTTCACATTATTTACAGGATTTCTAATTTTACAGTTTTTGATTATATCACTGATCCACTGTAATTTTTCCACTTAAAGGAATCTTATTTTAAATACGTGTTATCACATACTTGAGGATCCTCATCTGCTTTAATATATTATTTCAGCAACACTTTCCTAAAATGCATCTAGTTTCTTTATTACACCATGACCTGCTGAAAATACAGTAGTAAGACAGCATATTCTCTTCCAGCGTCCTGTCTAAGGGGGCTGCCTACTTTGCTTGGCTGTGATTTTCCTACATGGTGCCGTAGAGTTCACAGGAGCTTGGGAACAGATGACTTAGAACCCACAGTGCGGCGTTTGGCAAAACGCTTAACTTCTTTAAGTTTTAACTTCTTGTTTTGAAGAGTTATAGTAGGTGTAGCAGGGAGGAAAATGATTTTTTAAAATTCAAAACTGAAAGAGTAAAAGAGAGTGTATAATTTCTTCCTTGATGCACCGATAGATGCAAGAAAATGGAACACTCAAAGGATAATTTGCCAAGAGGAAAACAAAGACAAAGCTAAACTACTCTGCAGAAAGAAAATAAACAGACATTTTGGAGTAAGGGAGAGCAGAGAAGAAAGGAGGTGTGTATGTGGGAAGACAAGAGGGACCAAGAACACAGGTGTGGGTGATGGGTGGCCGTGAGCTGTGGAGAAACACCAGCACCAAGAAATTACCAGTGACGAGGATTTCTAAAGAAATGTGAAGTGGTGCAAGGTGAGCTTCTTGCTCCAAAACTTAGCTGATTCTCTTGCACACAGAAATTCCCACTATGGATGTCATCTGGAGAAATCAAACACAAGGAACATTTGAGAACCACATCTGGCCTCGGGAAGAAAAACGGGTCCAGCTACTGGGATGTGATGAGACCTGGCTGAGAATGGAACCCTGCAGGAGACAGGAAGCTGGAGAAATAACTGACCTTGAGATTGGTCACAACCTACCTAGGATATGAGGAAATTATCAGGAGTCATCAAAATCCCAAAGGAATATATATGAGTGAGAGAGAGAGAGAGAGAGAGAGAGAGGGTTTCAATTAATTGTATGTAAATGTCAAAGGACAGAGTGACCCCAGCTAACATCTGTGTTACTTAAGGATTTAAAATACCTAAAACAGGGCTTATTATCAAAATATTTACCACTGAGTAAAACAAAATTTGAAACAGGCTCAGGGAGTTTAAGATATTACTTTCCCAGATTCCTGAAAATAATACAAAAAAATTTTAAATCTTGACTTATAAAAGAAATGTGCCTGTTTCGACTTGAATCGTTTTCAATCATCCAGCAAATATGAATCAATTATAATGATAACAGCTTATTAATGTAATATTCAGTATTACAATGTCTATATTGATACACACATAAATATCCAGCCACAAATTAAATGTGGTGACATTCTGTGACTAGTATTTTTCATCACGGAATTCATAAAACTTTCCAGCACATGAGCACAAGCCGGAATGTCTTCTCTCGCGGCACGATGTTCTAATCTTGCCTTGTATTGAGGCCTCCCCCAATAGCACTCTTTAAAATAGCAGCACCAACCTTCCCAACACATTAATAAATGTTTCTCCAAAGCATTTATTTTTCTCCATAACATACTATATTTATTACCCATTTATTTGTTGTTGTTTTTAGAGTTTTCTCTCCATGACATAAGCTTCATGGACTGGAGAATTTTTTTCTGTTTTCTTCAGTGTTGGTTCTCCAGTGCCTGTCCCATTGACTAAATAAATGAATTAATGAATTCTCAATTAGGGGGTAACATTAAGAAGTGCCACATTCTCTGTTATAAGAGTCATTTTTTGAATTAATTTCATTGATCTGGAGTTGCTTGCTCACTCTGTACCTATTTGTGCTGCATTCATGTTTTTTAAACAAGGCCTTGTTACACACAGCAAAACATTCTCATCACTTCCATCCACACTTATTTTAAAGTCACATTTTAAATATAAATTTTTTTAAGGATATCAGTTTTGTAAAATATGTTTTGCAAAATAGTAAGATCTTAGTTCAGTTAAACTGCTACCACAAAATACTGGGTAATTCACAAACAACAGTATTGTTCATAGTTCTGAAGTCTGGTAAATTCGAGATCAAGGTGCCAGCAGATTCGATGTCTGATGAGGGTTTCTTCCTTATAGGGTTTCACCTCACATGGTGAAAGGGGCAAACCCGCTCCCTGGGGCCTCTTTTATAAGGGTGCTAATGGCGTTTGTGAAGGCTCCACCCTCATGACCTAATCACCTCCCAAAGGCTCCATATCTCAGTACTATAGCATTGGGGATTAAGTATCACCATATGAATTTGGGGGGACACAAACGTTCAGAACGTAGCAAGTGACACAACCTTTTTTTTTTCCCTTAAAGTGGGAAATGGTTATAATTGCTTAAGTTTAACTACTTTATTTTTTAAATGTTAGAGAATAATTTCTGTGACAGAGGAACACATCAGGGGTTTACAGTGTCACTAAGGCCCTATCTGTAAGGGACCAATTCATGTCCTTTCTTCTCCTTGGGATTCTCAGCTGCTGTCTTTGAAGCATAAACTTCAAGAACTTTTCTCTCACAGGCCTAATTTTATATTTATAGTTTTGATAGTCTTCTTAAAATCTCCTCCCACACCCCCACCACTCCTATATATACATCAAATTATGTAAGCTTCAGGCCCCATAAAACCAGATCTGTCTCTGTGATTGCCCCATAGAGCTTTGTAGAGCTCATAGAACTTATCATATGTTATCATAGATACATGTTTATCTGTGGATTGCATATAGACTGAGCATGATCTCCTCGAACCCAGGAATCATGTCCTCTTACCTTTCTATCCTGAGGACGTGGTGCAGGGCTGGGTGTGCAGTGGTCATTCGATGGGCTGCTATGGAAATGATTTGTTAAGAAAAAAGGGGCTTCACTTTCTGTGACTCCACCTCACTATTTTCTCACCCTCTAACAAAGGGCTGCTCATTTCCTTTCTGCAACCCTTTCAAAAGGTTTCTTTTGGTTAATAACTAGCTTAGGAAAGAGCAATTACATTTCTCATTTCACTTTTTTCAAGTCTAAGTTACACTGTATATATTGCAAGGAAGCCTAGTGACATGTAAAGAGGGATGAATATTTTAGCTTTAAATATGAATCAACCACTTACTATTTGTATGACTGTAGAGAGATCATTTCTCATGGGCAAGCTTCAGTTTCCTTATTTATAAAAGCAAACTAACAAGCAAACAAACCAACCAGAGGGAGGCGAGGCCTGGAGAAAGAGTGGTATTTGAGCTGGTAGGGTCAAAGCTATTTGGTAATCAGATGAAATTATATATGTGAAATTCCTAACACTACATAAATGTAAATTTCTAATATTATTTTGAAAAGTTGGGGGATAACTTTATTTATATACAAACATGGGTTAGCATTACTCTTTAGTTATCCCCCCACCTAGTTCACAAATTTAAACTTCAGAATCATAAAGTGATTCAAAGATCAAAAGAAAAAAATACGTAACTGCACTCAAATTAAAATGTCATCATAATAAAGTTTACTTGCTACTTTTGATTTCTCAGGGTTTAGAAACAAACAACTCACTCAGCGTATTTTGGCAGAACATCTTTTCAAAAAACAAGAAAGTTAACTACCAAATTATGAGGACAGCAAATGGAAAAAAACAACTGTAATGCTGCTAAATAAAGATATGAACACAAATTCTATATTGGAAATCAAACTAGTACATTTTAAATTGGAGGTTGTGTGGTTTATTTTTTTTTTAACTTTCTTCTTATATTGGATAAGTTTTTCAAGAGTCTTATTATATCTAAAAGGAATTTAATTTTTTTGGTTCTTTCCCCTAAAAGTATGAGCATTTTTCTATGATGTCTATTGACAGAGAAATAAATGTGTACCTCTATTTTAGTCTTATTTAAATACATGTGGTACATAGAGGTGTGATTAGCACTAAAAATACATATTCCATGTTAAGAAATTGTATCCTCAAGATATAACATGTAGGAAAGTAATAAGAAACTTTGAGTTACAGAGTGTGTGTGAAATAGTATTCCATGGCTGTATACTTTTTAACTGAGGACATTAAGCGTGTGTTTTGCTCACCCACTAGGGAGAACCATAAAGAAAGCCAAACCCTGTGGAAAGATAACTCCTCCAAGTAATTCAAGTCTGAAGGCTTTATCTGAAGAATATCTCAGGGCTCTACCAGTTTTGGGAAAACCAAACTGGCAAATCCACTGCTAATGCCACCATACACTTTACAGTATTTCCGGGGTCAGTTTATTGAAAAAAATAAATAAAATAAAGGAAAAAAATGATCCCTTCTATTACCAGGCAGATTGGCAGTTTTCAAAAGATTTTACTAGTGAGGGGAAAAGTTAAAGTAAAGATACTATAAATGTTAAAAAATAAAACAACAACAACAACAACAAAAGAAACCGCTGGCTCACAGAGCACTGAATTGCTATCCTAAGATAATTTAAGAGTTGCCTCAGGCTTCCTGGCTGACACTATACAGACAGTTTCGGCACTTTCACTCATTGACTTGGCTTGGTTAAAACTCAAAGATATCAAGACTAACACCTAGAATAGCTCCAGAGCTTGTGTGGGTCACAGACTCTCGGAAGCTGCTTCCGGGGTGGCATTAAGAACATGAGCACATCGCTTTCACACTCTGGTTCCAGAGCTGAGTGTATTTCTTCATTCAGCTTCCACAGCTCCCTTGGAAATGGAGGATATTCCCATGCCTGGTCCCTAGATTCCTCCTTCGATTTTCCAGTCACTCTGTACCAACTGGTGGGCACCTCTGCTTCCACCACTCCTCATGGCCCCTCCTTCCCTGGGCCCCTCACTTTGGCTGCCCTTCTCACTGCCCTGTTTGGCTTGTTTGAAATATATTCTTTAGCCAGTGTTTCCCAAATTATTAGAATGTTTAAAAAAAAAAAAAGTTTATGTGAAAAAAGGATTCCATGGTAAAATGAATTGGAGAGACTGAGTTAATCAAAGTTAAGTCTCCATTGCTGAGTTTCTCACATTTGAAGTATACAATGTTTATATCTATGAAGGAGATAAACCATGGGAGCATTTCCCAAAATCACTCCAAGGTGGAACACTTTGTTTTCTTCAGTGGAGATTACATTAAGAGATGACACTCTGGACAGTTGTTATGTGGTATCAATTCTATTCATGTGCAAAGCAAAGCCCCGTTCTATGTATGCTTGCTGTCAGCCTCTAGGCTTCATTTGCCAAGTCCTACTTGTAGCTGTGGCATTGGCATGAGTGCATAGGGAGGTGGGGTGGTGGAGTTAGGGACTGGGCACGATTTCCCAAGAACCCTGAATTGGTCATATTAACTCCTCACTTTATATTTCTATTGGAAGACTTTGCAGTTTTCTCAGACATTTTTTCCTCTAAGAATTTTGGCTAAGTTCCCCTCGAATGCTTGAAATTGTATGCTCTTGTACTGATCACAGATCTATAGACCTTGGGTGCCATAAATTCTCAAGCTCTTGTGGACTCTGCTTCCCAGGTATTCCATGAGGTCCTGTCTAGAAGAATAGTGTTGTACAATTTTAATCTAATAGTTAGACAACTAAATAATTAAAATCAGCAAAAAGAATAACAACACAGAGATATTATATGTAAAGTTACTTTCTTTTAAAAATCTTGCCTTCCAGGATTTTAAAAATTAAAGCAATATGTGTAAAGTGAAACATGATGCCTGCTATATAGTGACTGAACAAATGGTAGGAACTCTTTCTCTATTACCCAATTTTGATGGTCCGACTTGTTTTAATCAACCAAACCAAGTTTTCTGGCCATGGCTAATTTAAATAACAAGTGCTGCCAAGGAAGTAGAGAAAAGGGAATCCACCTACACTGCTGGCGGGACTGCAAGTTATTGCAGCCATTATGGAAAACAGTATGAAGTTTCCTCAAGCAAGTACAGATAGAACTGCCATACAACTCATCAATCCCATTGCTGGGTATATATCCGAAGGAATGGAAGTCATTATGTCAAAAGAATACCAGCACTCCCATGTTTATTACAGCTCTATTTAAAATAGCCAAGAGTTGGAATCAACCTAAATGTCCATTGACAGATGACTAGATAAGGAAAATACGATATATATATATACTCAATAGAATACTACTCTGCCATAAAAAAGAATGAAATTCTGCCATTAGTAGCAACATGGATGAACCTAGAGAAAATTATGTTAAGTGAAATAAGCCAGACACAGAAAGAGAAATACTGCATGTCCTCACTTATAAGTGGGAGCTAAAATGAAGGAAGGAAGGAAGGAAGGAAGGAAGGAAGGAAGGAAGGAAGGAAGGCAGGAAGGAAGGAAGGAAGGAAGGAAAGAGAAAAAGAAAGAAAGAGGAATTACAATAATACGTTAAACTTTCAAAGAAGAGAAAGAAAGAACAGAACAGTAGTTATTAGAGGAGGAAAAGGGGGTGGGGGTTCGACCAGAAACTAGTTAAGGGTAAAAAACATTGATTATGTTTAGTAAACATGAGTATACTAATTATCCTGATTTGATCACCACGTACTGTACACATATATTGATATCTGATTCTGTACCCCACAAATGTATATAACCAAAAATAATCATAATAAAAAAACCCACTTCGCTGAAGCAGGTTTTGGGTTTTTGGGGTTTTTTTTTTGTTTTTTGGTCCCCAATAGTGAGTAAGAGGTAGTCACTCCTTCTAAGGAATGGGAAATAAAAATGCTAACTCATCTCAGCCTAGATTAAAAGGAGAACAAAGGCCCTTTCCTGGAGAATTTCTCTGAACCTAGGAAATCTGAATACTTACTCTGTAACTTTGTTAACTTTGTTCGAATCATGAAGCTAAAGGACCACATTATTTTAGCTTTACTGTTCTTTGTGAGCCAATATAGAAATTTTCTGTATTTTCTATTTTTCCTATTTTGATTAGATTGGGTTCAATTCATTTCACTCTCTGAAGCTTACAGTCTAATTGGAGGCTAAAGGATGAGTATAAATGACTATAATATAAATTGTAGTAAGTCAAGTGAGGTCGGGGAAAAGGCTACGGTAACTTTGAGGAGAGGGATGTTATATACAGTGTGGTGGAAATGAAGAGACTTCTGAATTGAGGTAGCAAGTAGGATTGTCTTGAAGGCTGGAAAGGATTATTACAAATGGAAGTAAGGAATGAAGATACTGCAATTGTAGAAAGACAAACAAATATAAAGGAGCTTTAACAAATAAAAAAAGATGGAGAAGAGTCCAATAAATTTAAGTAACAATCTTAAGAGTGGTTAATAATCCAAAGGACAGCAATAAAGAGAACGAAAGAAAGTTCTAAGAACAAAACCCCAGGGTATGTCTTTAGAGAACAAAATCAGTTCTAGAGTTTGGAAATTTAGAGTCAATAAAATCAAGAGGAGAATTTAAAGAAGGAAGTCCAGATAGCAATTTTAAGTACTTCTGAGATCTTGAGGAGGACTAGGACTGAGAAAAAGGCTTTCCGAGCTTGGTGATGGGGGGACTTTTACAGATGTGCGGAAATATAGTTTCTGCAGAAGAGTGTCTTGGAAACAATACTGCAAGAAATTAATTAGTGACTGGAAAGTGAAAAAAAATATTAGAAATTTACATCAATAAATTGTTTGATAGTTTGGTGATAAAAGGAAGGAAATCACGGGCCGGCCCGGTGGCGCACTGCTATAGTGCGCTGCTTGGGAAGCACGGCAGCGCTCCCGCCGAGTGTTTGGATCCCACATACAGACCGGTTCCCGCTCACTGGCTGAGCGAGGCGCGGGAGCAGCACCGAGGGTTGCGATTCCGTTGCCGGTCCCGGTCTGGTGCGGGGGCGACACTGAGGGTTGCAATCCGTTGCCGGACACGGAAAAAAAAAAGACAAAAAAAAAAAAAAAAAAAGG